>NC_140992.1:122413869-122416369 GCF_052327205.1 Somniosus microcephalus
GCGACTGGGGGGAAGGGAGAGCGCGACTGGGGGGAAGAGAGAGCGCGACTGGGGGGAAGAGAGAGCGCGACTGGGGGGAAGAGAGAGCGCGACTGGGGGGAAGAGAGAGCGCGACTGGGGGGAAGAGAGAGCGCGACTGGGGGGAAGAGAGAGCGCGACTGGGGGGAAGAGAGAGCGCGACTGGGGGGAAGAGAGAGCGCGACTGGGGGAAGAGAGAGCGCGACTGGGGGGAAGAGAGAGCGCGACTGGGGGGAAGAGAGAGCGCGACTGGGGGGAAGAGAGAGCGCGACTGGGGGGAAGAGAGAGCGCGACTGGGGGGAAGAGAGAGCGCGACTGGGGGGAAGAGAGAGCGCGACTGGGGGGGAAGAGAGAGCGCGACTGGGGGAAGAGAGCGCGCGACTGGGGGGAAGAGAGCGCGCGACTGGGGGGAAGAGAGCGCGCGACTGGGGGGAAGAGAGCGCGCGACTGGGGGGAAGAGAGCGCGCGACTGGGGGGAAGAGAGCGCGCGACTGGGGGGAAGAGAGCGCGCGACTGGGGGGAAGAGAGCGCGCGACTGGGGGGAAGAGAGCGCGCGACTGGGGGAAGAGAGCGCGCGACTGGGGGGAAGAGAGCGCGCGACTGGGGGGAAGAGAGCGCGCGACTGGGGGGAAGAGAGCGCGCGACTGGGGGGAAGAGAGCGCGCGACTGGGGGGAAGAGAGCGCGCGACTGGGGGGAAGAGAGCGCGCGACTGGGGGGAAGAGAGCGCGCGACTGGGGGGAAGAGAGCGCGCGACTGGGGGGAAGAGAGCGCGCGACTGGGGGGAAGAGAGCGCGCGACTGGGGGGAAGAGAGCGCGCGACTGGGGGGAAGAGAGCGCGCGCGACTGGGGGGAAGAGAGCGCGCGACTGGGGGGAAGAGAGCGCGCGACTGGGGGGAAGAGAGCGCGCGACTGGGGGGAAGAGAGCGCGCGACTGGGGGGAAGAGAGCGCGCGACTGGGGGGAAGGAGAGCGCGCGACTGGGGGGAAGGGAGAGCGCGACTGGGGGGAAGGGAGAGCGCGACTGGGGGGAAGGGAGAGCGCGACTGGGGGGAAGGGAGAGCGCGACTGGGGGGAAGGGAGAGCGCGACTGGGGGGAAGGAGAGCGCTGGAGAGCGCGACTGGGGGAAGGGAGAGCGCGACTGGGGGGAAGGGAGAGCGCGACTGGGGGGAAGGGAGAGCGCGACTGGGGGGAAGGGAGAGCGCGACTGGGGGGAAGGGAGAGCGCGACTGGGGGGAAGGAGACGGAGAGAGCGCGACTGGGGGGAAGAGAGAGCGCGACTGGGGGGAAGAGAGAGCGCGACTGGGGGGAAGAGAGAGCGCGACTGGGGGAAGAGAGAGCGCGACTGGGGGGAAGAGAGAGCGCGACTGGGGGGAAGAGAGAGCGCGACTGGGGGGAAGAGAGAGCGCGACTGGGGGGAAGAGAGAGCGCGACTGGGGGGGAAGAGAGAGCGCGACTGGGGGGGAAGAGAGCGCGCGACTGGGGGGAAGAGAGAGCGCGCGACTGGGGGGAAGAGAGCGCGCGACTGGGGGGAAGAGAGCGCGCGACTGGGGGGAAGAGAGCGCGCGACTGGGGGGAAGAGAGCGCGCGACTGGGGGGAAGAGAGCGCGCGACTGGGGGGAAGAGAGCGCGCGACTGGGGGGAAGAGAGCGCGCGACTGGGGGGAAGAGAGCGCGCGACTGGGGGGAAGAGAGCGCGCGACTGGGGGGAAGAGAGCGCGCGACTGGGGGGAAGAGAGCGCGCGACTGGGGGGAAGAGAGCGCGCGACTGGGGGGAAGAGAGCGCGCGACTGGGGGGAAGAGAGCGCGCGACTGGGGGGAAGAGAGCGCGCGACTGGGGGGAAGAGAGCGCGCGACTGGGGGGAAGGGAGAGCGCGACTGGGGGGAAGGGAGAGCGCGACTGGGGGGAAGGGAGAGCGCGACTGGGGGGAAGGGAGAGCGCGACTGGGGGGAAGGGAGAGCGCGACTGGGGGGAAGGGAGAGCGCGACTGGGGGGAAGGGAGAGCGCGACTGGGGGGGAAGGGAGAGCGCGACTGGGGGGAAGGGAGAGCGCGACTGGGGGGAAGGGAGAGCGCGACTGGGGGGAAGGGAGAGCGCGACTGGGGGGAAGGGAGAGCGCGACGGGGGGAAGGGAGAGCGCGACTGGGGGGAAGAGAGAGCGCGACTGGGGGGAAGAGAGAGCGCGACTGGGGGGAAGAGAGAGCGCGACTGGGGGGAAGAGAGAGCGCGACTGGGGGGAAGAGAGAGCGCGACTGGGGGGAAGAGAGAGCGCGACTGGGGGGGAAGAGAGAGCGCGACTGGGGGGAAGAGAGAGCGCGACTGGGGGGAAGAGAGAGCGCGACTGGGGGGGAAGAGAGAGCGCGACTGGGGGGGAAGAGAGAGCGCGACTGGGGGGAAGAGAGAGCGCGACTGGGGGGGAAGAGAGAGCGCGACTGGGGGGAAGAGAGCGCGCGACTGGGGGGAAGAGAGAGCGGGACTGGGGGGA
>NC_140992.1:122421369-122552806 GCF_052327205.1 Somniosus microcephalus
AGGGAGCTCTAGCTTTAGTTGCCCTACCTTTCCCCCTCGTGGGAATGTACCTCGACTGTAACTGAACCATCTCCTCTTTAAAGACAGCCCATTGTTTGATTACAGTTTTGCCTACCAATCTTTGATTCCAATTTATCCAGGCCAGATCCGTTCTCAACCCACTGAAACTGGCCCGCCTCCAATTAAGTATTTTTACTCTAGATTGCTCCCTGTCCTTTTCCATAGCTAATCTAAACCTTATGATACTGTGATCACTGTTCCCTAAATGTTCCTCTACTGACACTTGTTCCACTTGACCCACCTCATTCCCCAGAACTAGATCCAGCAATGCCTCCTTCCTCACTGGGCTGGAAACGTACTGATCCAGGAAGTTCTCCTGAAAACACTTCTTCCCCTTCTCTGCCCTTTACATTATTACTATCCCAGTCTATATTAGGATAATTGAAGTCCCCCATTATCACTACTCTACAGTTCTTGTACCTCTCTGTAATTTCCCTGCAAATTTGCTCCTCTATATCTTTCCCACTACAGTAGTTAGTGGCCTATAGAATATGCCTAGTAGTGTAATGGCACCTCTATTATTTCTTAACTCTAACCAAACAGATTCTGTCCTTGACCCCTCCAAGACATCCTCTCTCTCCAGCCCTGTAACATTCTCCTTAACCAACACTGCCACCCCACCTCCTTTCTTTTCTTCCCTATCTTTCCTGAACACCTTATATCCAGGAATATTTAAAACCCAATCCTGCCCTTTTTTGAGCCAGGTCTCCGTTATCGCCTTGACATTAATATTCCCATGTGGCTATTTGCGCCTGCAGCTCACCAACCTAATTTACCATACTTTGTGCGTTTACACATATGAACTGTAAACCTATCTTAGACCTTCTTGCATTCTCTCTTAGTCTGACCCCACTTAATACCTTACTATTTCTTACTCTAGTGCTATCTGTCTTTCCCAATCCTTTGTGCACTTTGTTTCTCCTTTCTAATGCTACATCCTGGTGCCCATCTCCCTGCCAAATTAATTTAAAGCCTCCCCAACAGCACTAGCAAACCTCCCCATGGAGACATTGGCCCTGAAATTAGGATCGGGAGCTTGCCGCGCGTGCAAGCCCCCGATGTGCACTCACCCTGCGCGCTGACATCTGAAGCCTGGGCCTGCTTGCATTTCCTGTCACTGGCCCGGTTCAGCTGTTGGCACGATGTGCTTACCTGATCCAGCGGCGTAGTTAGTGCGATGTGCCAGCTGGGATCAGGTGAGCACTGTGCAGCCAATCAGGGAGGGGAAACTCATTCATGAGTTTGACAGTTGTGATGAAATATTCCACTCATCACTGCCTGTGACTGTGGTCGGTTTCAGTGTCATCTCCCTTCCCCCAGTCCTCATTGTATTGTTTATTGGAATGTGCTGGAATGTGCTGTGTGTAGGGCTCCACCCATACCTGGCCCCTTTTGTAAGCTAGCTCAGTCTGGCCTCAGTCTCCAGAAGGAAGATACCTCTCTCTCTTACGTGTTACTTTCTAAGTTAATAAAAGCCTTGTTTTGTTTCGCTAACATCGAGTCTCAGAATTATTGAGGCACATCAATTTTATTAACTTATTTTTCAACACTATGGATCAACTCCTGAAACCCGAACGTTTGGATTTGGATCAACATGCTCCGGACGCATCAGCACGCTTCGGACACTGGTTTGAGCGTATGGAATTCTTCCTGGACAATTCCGCAGCCGTCAAAGACGCTACGGATGCTGCGAGGATGAGACTCGGAATTCTGCGGAATTGGGTAAGCCACCGGGTTTACCCCCTCATCCAAGGCGCCGATACGTACCTGGCCGCCTGCAACATCTTAAAGGCGCATTACCAGCAGCCTACGAATGAGGTGTATGCTAGGCATCTGCTTGCTACTCGCGCACAGCGACCTGGGGAATCGGTGGAGGAGTTCCTAAGCACCCTGAAAATGCTTGGCAAAGACTGCAAGTGCCGAGATGTAAAAGCCGCAGTGTACACTGACGAGCTTGTTCGCGATGCCTTTATCACAGGCCTCAGCTCCACTTACATCCGGCAAAGACTGCTGGAAAAAACAGGGTTGGACCTGAAACAGGCTGCGGACACTGCGCGATCCCTGGATGTGGCCCAGAGAAACTCGGACGCCTACTCTTCAGCCCGCACCGTCCACGCCGCCACGTGTGCACCGAGGGCGCCGCCATCTTGGAAGGCATCTTCCCCGCCCGGCAGCCCGACACCGGCGGGGCCCCGCTCCCCCCCCAGAAGCCCTACGACAGCCACGATGCATCAGGGACCCAACTGCTACTTCTGCGGGCAGCCAAAACACACCAGAAACCTGTGCCCGGCGAAAGGCACCACCTGCTTTAAGTGCGGTAAGAAGGGGCACTTCGGGAAGGTGTGCAGAGGGAACCCCGCCGGAAAACCAACCGCCGGAAAACCCGCCACCGCCGCGTGTGCGCCGTGGGAGCGGCCATCTTGGACGCCATCTTGCCTGACCTCGTGGGGTCCGCCATCTTATGAGCAGACAGCGTGGACGCCATCTTGTATCGATCAGGGCCCTACAGTGGCATCAGTCACAGTGGACCAGACCAGGCCGCACCCGCTATCCAAATCAATGGTGGACATCGAGGTAAACGGGTGCCGGGTTAAATGTTTAATTGACAGTGGAAGCACGGAGAGTTTTATCCACCCTGAACTGGCACAACAACTCTCCCTAAAGGTGGTCCCTGCTCAGGGTACCATCTCTATGGCTGATAAAACCCAGACATCGACCATTCTGGGTTACTGCACGGTGCACTTGGGCGTTAACGGAACTGTATACGATAATTTTAAAGTATTAATCATGAAGAACCTATGTGCGAGCGTGATCTTGGGCCTGGATTTCCAGTGCAACCACCAAAGCATCACGCTCAAGTACGGTGGGTCCCAGCCGCCCCTCACAGTGTGCGGTCTGGCTACCCTGAAGGTAAAGCCGCCTTCGCTATTCGCGAACCTTACCCTTAACTGCCGGCCAATAGCGACCAAAAGCAGGAGGTACAGCTGGGAGGATAGGCGGTTTATCGCGACCGAGGTAGACAG
Organism: Somniosus microcephalus; assembly: GCF_052327205.1. Taxonomy (NCBI): domain Eukaryota; kingdom Metazoa; phylum Chordata; class Chondrichthyes; order Squaliformes; family Somniosidae; genus Somniosus; species Somniosus microcephalus. The sequence goes on from NC_140992.1 coordinate 122,424,453, forward strand.
GCTCCTGAAAGAGCGCATTATTGAACGCAGCAACAGCCCGTGGCGCGCCCAAGTGGTAGTGGTAAGGGGTAGCGAGAAGAAACGGATGGTGATCGACTATAGTCAAACGATCAACAGGTACACCCAACTAGACGCCTACCCGCTACCCCGCATATGGGCAGCACGGTGGCATAGTGGTTAGCACTGTTGCCTCACAGCGCCAGGGACCCGGGTTCGAATCCGGCCTCGGGTGACTGTCTGTGTGGAGTTTGCACATTCTCCCCGTGTTTGCGTGGGTTTCCTCCGGGTGCTCCGGTTTCCTCCCACAGTCCAAAGATGTGCGGGTTAGGTTGATTGGCTATGATAAATTGACCCTTAGTGTTAGGGGGGATTAAATACGTGGGGTTACGGGGATAGGGTGGGATATGTGTCGGTGCAGGCTCGATGGGCCGAAATGGCCTCTATCTGCACTGTGGGGTTTCTGTGATTCTGTGATATCAGAAATGGTGAACCAAATCGCCCAATACCGGGTGTTCTCCACCATCGACCTCAAGCCAGCGTACCACCAGCTCCCTATCAGACCAGAGGACCGCCCGTACACCGCCTTCGAGGCGAACGGACGCCTCTACCAATTCCTCAGAGTCCCCTTTGGGGTGACGAATGGGGTCTCGGTCTTTCAGAGGGAGATGGACCGCATGGTCGATGACCACCACTTGCAGGCAACCTTCCCCTACCTCGACAACGTCACCATCTGCGGCCACAATCAGCAGGATCACGACTCGAACCTCGAGAGGTTCCTGGAAACCGCACAAAAATTAAACCTCACCTACAACGAGGACAAGTGCGTTTTCAACACCACGTGCCTCTGCATACAAGGCAGCGTGGAGAATGGGGAAATCGGACCAGACCCCGACCGATTGCGCCCCCTACGGGAGCTGCCCCTGCCCAACACTCCCAAAGCCCTGAAAAGGTGCCTGGGGTTATTTTCTTATTATTCCCAATGAGTCCCCAACTACTCCGACAAAGCCCGCCCCGTCTTGAAAGCATCCTCTTTTCCGCTCTCTGCTGAGGCCCACGCCGCCTTCAAAAGCATTAAGCAGGATATTGAGCGGGCCACGCTACAGGCAGTGGACGAGAACACTCCATTTCAAGTGGAAAGTGATGAGTCTGACTTCGCCTTGGCGGCCACCCTCAACCAGGCGGGGCGGCCCGTAGCTTTCTTCTCGAGGACCCTCCAAGGGCCCGAGATCAGACACTCCTCCGTGGAAAAGGAGGCCCAAGCCATCGTGGAGGCAGTGCGCCACTGGCGCCACTACCTAGCCGGCAAACGCTTCACCCTACTTACTGACCAGCGGTCGGTAGTGTTTATGTTCAATAATAAACAGAGGGGGAAGATTAAAAATGATAAGATTCTTAGGTGGCAGATCGAGCTCTCCACCTTCGAGTACGACATCATTTACCGGCCAGGGGCCCTTAACGAATCCCCTGACGCCCTCTCACGAGGGATGTGTGCCAGCGCCACCGGGGATCGGCTACAGACCCTCCACAACGACCTCTGCCACCCAGGGGTCACGCGGCTGTTCCACTTCATAAAGTCCCTTAACTTACCCTACTCGATTGAGGAAGTTCGGTCTCTGACCAGGAACTGCCGCACTTGCGCTGAGTGCAAGCCTCGGTTCTACCGCCCAGATAGAGCCCACTTAATCAAAGCTACACGGCCCTTTGAGTGGCTCAGCTTAGATTTCAAGGGCCCCCTCCCGTCCGTCGACCGCAATGTTTACTTCCTGAACATTGTGGACGAATACTCCCGGTTCCCATTCGCCTTCCCCTGCCCAGACATGACCAGCGCCACGGTCATTAAATGCCTCAACAGCCTGTTCTGCCTATTCGGTATGCCGAGCTACATCCATACGGATAGGGGGGCGTCCTTCATGAGTGAAGAGCTACGCCAGTACATGCTGTCCAAGGGGATCGCCACGAGCCGTACCACCAGCTACAACCCCCGGGGTAACGGCCAAGTGGAGCGAGAGAACGGGACAGTATGGAAAGCAGTCACTCTAGCTCTAAGGACCAAGGGCCTCCCTATCTCCCGCTGGCAGGAAGTCCTCTCGGATGTGCTCCATTCGATACGGTCGCTATTGTGTACGGCCACTAATGCCACGCCTCATGAACGAATGTTTGTCTTTCCCCGGAAATCCACCTCAGGCGTATCCATGCCGTCATGGCTCTCCACCCCAGGTCCGGTACTCGTGCGAAGGCATGTGAGGGGCCACAAGACGGACCCTCTCGTGGAGCCAGTACACCTACTCCACGCCAACCCCCAATACGCATATGTCCGGCACGCCGACGGAAGGGAGGACACTGTGTCCATAAAAGACGTCGCCCCAGCCGGCATCGACAACAACCACGGCAATAGCAGCAACAACGATCACAGCAACTCTTACCCACCCACTACTCTTTCATCACCCCCGGAAGAACATCGACCAACGGCACCCCCACCAACTACCCCTTCAACAACCCTGGCGGCACCCCCGGCAGAGACCCAGGAGGCTACCGGGGACACCCAGCCGACACCCGCGGCACCACAACAGCCACGTCGGTCGCAGAGGACTATCAAACCCCCGAACAGACTAAATCTATAGAAGGGGTGAATGTGATGAAATATTCCACTCACCACTGCCTGTGACTGTGGTCGGTTTCAGTTTCATCTCCCTTCCCCCAGTCCTCATTGTATTGTTTATTGGAATGTGCTGTGTGTAGGGCTCCGCCCATACCTGGCCCCTTTTGTAAGCTAGCTCAGTCTGGCCTCAGTCTCCAGAAGGAAGATAACTCTCTCTCTTACGTGTTACTTTCTAAGTTAATAAAAGCCTTGTTTTGTTTCGCTAACATCGAGTCTCGGAATTATTGAGGCACTTCAACAGTAAGAGCTGTCAAACTCATGAAAAGTATGGGCTGCCAAAACACTACTTTAACTTTAAATAAAATTTAAAAAAACCTCCCACTGATTATATTAACTATAAATAAGTTTAAAAAAATGTTTTAAACAATTAATCAATTTTTTGAAAAAAATAAATTAAAAAAAAATAGGGCCTAAAACTAAACTTACCTTACTGTAAATTCTTTAAAAATAACAAACCTGTGGAAAAAAAATTTCTATATTGTACTAAAAGCCCACTTACCTGAAAAACTAAATACTTATGTCTGGTTTTTCCACGCATAAAGACCGGAGGCCTTTACACGCGCGCAACTCTGGAAAAAAAAAGGAATTTCACTGCGCACACGCTGCCTGTGCAGTCGTGCGCGCTCTGTCTCTTAACCCCTTGGGTCAGAGGACAGGAAATGCCGGTTTTCAGCGCATGCGCTGTGCATGCTGAAATCCGGCAATTCCTCCGGGCACACGCGTGAGTACCCCGTCCGTACTCACGCGTTGTGCCCGGAGTTACTGGGCCACTGGTTCCGGTTGAGGTGCAACCTGCCCGGCCTGTATAGGTCCCACCTCCCCCAGAACCGGTCCCAATGTCCCAGGAATCTAAAGTCCTCCCTCCTGCACCATCTCTCCAGCCACACATTCATCTGCTCTATCCTCCTATTTCTATACTCACTAGCACGTTGCACCAGGAGTAATCCAGAGATTACTACCTTTGAGTTCCAGGTTTTTAATCTTTTCACTAGCTCCCTAAAATCTGCCTGCAGGACCTCATCCCTCTTTCTACCTATGTCGTTGGTACCGATATGGACCACGACCTCTGGCTGTTCACCCTCCCCTCCCCCCCCGAATGTTCTGCAGCCACTCGGTGACATCTTTGACCCTGGCACCAGGGAGGCAACATACCATCCTGAAATCACGTCTGCGGCCACAGAAATGCCTGTCTGTTCCCCTAACTATCGAATCCCCTACCACTATTGTTTTCCCGATCTTCCTCCTCCCCCCTGTACAGCTGAGCTACCCGTGGTGCCGTGGACTTGGCTCTGGCTGTACACCCCAGAGGAACCATCGCCCTCACTAGTATGTTGGAGAGCAAGATGCACTCAGGGGACTCCTGCACTACCTGCCTGGTCCTCCTTGTCTGTCTGGCGGTCACCCATTTTCTCTCTGCCTGCACACTCTTACACTGTGGGGTAACCACCTCCTGAAATGTGCTATCCATGTAGCTCTCAGCCTCACAGATGCACCGCAGTGATGCCAGCTGCTGCTCCAGCTCCTCCAGCTGGCGCCACTTTCTGCACATGTGGTTGTCCAGGACATTGGAAGCATCCTGGAGTTCCCACATGGCACAAGATGTGCATTCCACGTGACTGAGGTGCCCTGCCCTGCCATGCCTCTACTTAATAGATTATTAACTAACTTAGCAGAAATAAACTCAAGACTTAAAAAAGAACACTCACCAGCTACTTACCAATTTGTTTTTTTTCCTCTTCAGCTCCTTCCCTTGTGCTGGCGTTGCTTACCTCGCACTCCCTCTGGGCTCTTGGGCCTATCTTTATCTCCAGCCGCTCCTCTTGCTCTCTCCTCCTTGTACCTCTGCTCCAAATTCCCACTCTCTCTGAATTCCCAAATTTAGCACTCTGTCTAGAAGCACTCCGTTTGGGATCATTTTGTGCAGCCCGCTCTCTCTTTTTTCCCGTTACTAGGATTGCTCCCATAGGCTTGAGGTAGGCCCATGTGGTGGCAATATTCAAAAAGGGCAACAAGACCTCGCTCTCTTCAATTTCACCCCCAAGAGTTCTGACGCATGTTGTGGATTATAATTGGCAGAGGTTCTGGATGTCCAATGGCATGTGTGGTTTGCACCATGCAGCGTATGGATGTTACAAAAGGATGCGTGTTTTTTACTGGGTGTGTATGAATGTTACAGGAGGGTATGTGGGCTATAATAGGTGGTGTCTGAATGTTAAATCACAGCAGCTGGCATTTATAGACTGTCTCAATGTAGGAAAAACATCCCCAAACTCTTCACAAGGGCATAATCAAAAAAATGAATGCTGAGTCAAACAAGGAGAGTGATGTTGCCCTTTTTGAATATTGCCACCTCATGAGCCTACCTCCAGTCTATGGGAACAATCCTAGACTCTAATGAATATATAAGCAAGGGGCTCGCTGAACACTGCTCCCATTTCTTTGAACACTCTCGGCTGGCAGCAGCCCAAACTGATTTGAGACCCATTATTTAATACAGTTATCTCCGCATCCACTTTGATGTTTACAACTTTAGCGCCAACTGTCCAGTGCATTACTAGTAACTGAGCATCATCTATTGGAGTGCAGGCTGATGCAAAGTAGTCATTTAAAACCTTCGTCATATCGTGAGAGCTCACCTGAATCTATCCTGAGGAAATGGTCAGCAGCCCTATGCAGTCCTTAATGACCCTCTGTCCCCTAACGTAGATGAAACAGCTTTATTATTGTTACCACAGTTATCCACTATCCTCTTCTCATGGTTGTTCGGCTGCTCTGATATCAGCTTTTGTTGCCTTTAGCCGAGCTCGATACCTATCCTTGTACTCCTGAGAACTATTTTCTTTTAGTCTGTAAAACTATTGTGGTTTAAATCTGATTTGTCCTTGAAAATGACCAAGTTAGCTACTTGGGCTCTGTTTTACCAGGTACCCTTCTTTTAAGCCTAGGGACATACCGGGTTTGTTTTGCATTAGGATGGTTTAACTATGTGTTCGTACTATCCCTGTCTAATCAACTCAATTCAAGTCTAGCCCACCAGAAATCCGGATTTAGCATTAATTTTCAGCAACTTTGGTTTGGTCAAGTTGAATCTCATAATATTGTGGTCAATTTTATCCAGCTGTTCCCCCACACAGAAGTTTGATACTGCATCAAAACTAAATCTAGTACCCGATCATCTCTATTTCCTCTAACATGTTGTGTAAGGAAACAATCATTTTTAATATCTACAATTCTTTCAGCTGTCCTTCCCTCAATACCACATGGCTCACCATTGGACTGAATGCCTGGGTAATGAAAATCCTCCCATTGCTACAGACATTCTGGGTGTGAATACTCACTGGGTGTTCTGTGTACAACAGGCTCACAAACTTCTTTGTAGCAGGTATCCTGGTGAACTTTATAAATTCTTTTATACCTTAAAAACAAAAGTGAAATATAAGAACATCCGTACTCCCACTAAGAGGTTACACAGTGAAAGCCAAAACTCTAACCCACTCCTCCAAGCTCTATGGGGGAAAAATTCGGTACCTTAGCACCTCCCATTAACGCCAGCAGATGGCTGTAATGGGGCGCTGAGGCGAGGCGAATCCAGCGCCACATGACAAATCTGGCCCTCCCATTGCGCCACCAGTAAGAGGTATCGCCGGGGACTTCAACGCCAGGCAGATCGTGACGTCAGTGAGTGTGAAACGCTCACTGGCCACCCGGTCTGCAAAATTTATTGTCACCACTTACCTTAGCACCTCGCCCAGACAGCGACAGGGAGAGCTAGTGTGCAGCTCCAGGAAGCCGGCTCCAGCGACATTATTTAAAGGCATCAGCATTAATCACTCCCAGCTGTCTGGGCAGGTTAATTTCAGTGGTTTCTTGTCAGTTTCACCCACTCCAACAGTTTCTATGAGTCATTTCAAGCTTCTTTTGTATCAGTAGTCTTCTGGCAACCACAAAATTGCTACATTTCTACTACAAGGTAGCTACATTTATTGTTCAAAGATTCAAACTGCTACACTTGGCAACATTAATGGGGGCTGTACTGCCATGCCACCTCACCCTCCAGGATCTATGGCAGAGAGAAATACAGGAACATGTGCTCAGAGGGATGAGAGACATCAGGGCTCTCACCTTACCCTCCGAGGGTATTCCGACAGTACTTCTCCTACCTTCAATTCAGCGAGGAGCAGTGTATTTGATGGCTTCGCATCACCAAGGTGGTGGTCACAGAACTCTGCCACCTCCTGCAACCAGACCTCCAGCCTCACACCAGGTGACCTAAACCTCAGATCCCTTTTGCTCACCACATCCCCATCATACCATCCCTGTGTCATGCCATATCATAGTGTCTTCCTGGGTGCAAAGGTGAAATGATAGAGACCACAAAATATTCCAAACTCCATTGATAAATTTATGCATAAACATATCACACATATCACATTCATTCTAATAACTAATGACTCTTGCGCCTGCCATAGTTGAATAACTCTCAATGTGTGCAAGGTGTGAGATGTGGGTGTGAGTGTTGGTAGGTAGTGATTGTTGATGGGTGAATGTTGGGGGTCTGGTGCTTTGGGCAGTGTGTGAAGCTTGTGGTATAGATGGTGGTATGCAGCATTTGTTGAAGCATTCAATTACCCTGATGACCCGACTGAGGTGGATCTGCCATGAGCACACCTGCTTCAGTGCTTCAGTTCTCCAGCTCCAGCTCCAGCTCCAGCTCCTGCTCCTGCTCCTTCTCCTTCTCCTTCTCCTTCTCCTTGTTGTGCTTCTTGCTAAGGCAGCTGCAGAGCCAGCAATGTTGAGAATGAGGTGCAGCAATATCAATGAACCTTCCCTTTAAGTACTGGGAAAAGCTTGTGGTATTGATGACTTGTGATTAGACTGCACCTGATATTGGCCCACCCTTTGAGTGTACTACCAATGAGCTTGGGCTTTAAGACTTGAATTAGGACTCCAATTATTTTATTGAGCAGTGAGGATGAATTTTGACGGCAGTCTAAACCATTTGTGCCTGGCGCTAATTCTCAAACTTTTCCAATGACACTGCCCACTCCTGGGATATAATGAATTTCTAGCCCTATGTCTTCCTGCAATCTCCTGCTTTCTTCCTCACTATTTCCCTTTCCTCTAATTTGCTTTCATCAGCAAACTTCAATATCATCCACCTTGTATCTATGTCCAAAATCATTTCTCGACATGAAAATCAAGAGGTCCCAGTATGTATTGCTAGGCCACACTGTTCCCTCTCTCCTTGTGGCCACAGGAACCTTTACTAACGCAGTTAGAAGTAAGCACTCCATTTTCTCAAATTAACCCCGAGATGATCCTAATGGTCTTTTACAGCTTTTAGGTTTCGATTGTTTAAAAAACTGACTCCCAGAATGATTTCTGGCTGAAGTGAGAGCAGGAAACTTACTTGAACTGGAAGACGCTGTCCTCCCACACGGGAATGGATTTTGTTTCAGAGTACAGGCGTGTGCAGGGATGAGGCAGCTTCTTACAAACTGAAGGCAAGAGAAAAGAAGCTTTAATAATACAACCCAGCATCAAACGCACCATTCTATTTAGTTTACATTAACTCCAGACTAAAAGGCCTTGGCCTAGAAATTCAGTATAGCCACGTTTGGCGCGCTACAGCCGGGCGTTCGCTAAATTTTGCACCCGGCGCAACTTAGCGCCACCTTTGCCGATATTCAGTTGCATTGCCCCAAGAGGTTGCTGCTGCGCTAAAGCAGGCGATGCACGACTGTCATAAGGCGCTAAGCCGGCGAGCCGGGGCGCTACCACCGAGTGCGGGCGCAGCGCAGGTGCGGCGAGTTGCTGATTGAAGGCAGACACGCTGGCGCCGGTCAGCTCTTAAAGGGGGAGGGTGGATTTGTTTGGCTGCCACGCCCTGCACACTGCAGCCCTGAAACAAGGCCTGCCCATTGCTGCTTCAACAGTTCAACGCCCAGGACAATGGAGAAGGCCAGGGAGCGAGCGCAGCGCTTCAGCGAGGGTGACCTGAAGGTACTGGTTGGCGCAGTGGAGCGCAGGCGCCTTGTCCTCTTCCCAGAAAGTGGCAGGAGGCCGCTGCCCAATGAGTATAGAAAAGCCGGAGGGAGGTGGCAAACAGGGTGACCTCCAACAGCATGGCTGGCAGGACTCCTGTGCAATGCAGAAAAAGTTCAACGACCTCACTCGGGTTGTCAGGGTGAGTACCCTTTCCAGTATCCTCCTCATCCCTGCATGTGCACCTCACTTTATGGCCAAAGGGACCTGAAAGCCCTAATGCCCAGGCCTCATCCAGCAGCTGTGGAACTGTCATGAAAATCACTTGCACATTCAACACTTTACACACTGTCAGGGCTATTCCACCATGGGAGGCAGTGCAGGCAAGATGAGGGATACACACTGTCAGGGCTATTCAACCATGGGAGGCAGTGCAGGCAAGATCAGGGCTTCACACTGTCAGGGCTATTTCACCATGGGAGGCAGTGCAGGCAAGATCAGGGCTTGACACTGTACTTAGAGGCCGTCCTTTCTCTTGCAGGGCAAGCTGGCCCACAACCGAAGGCAGCAGCGACAGACTGGGGTAGGCCGTCCTGACCTCAAACAGCTCAGTGGCCTGGAACAGCATGTGGAGCGCATTATGGCAGGCCGGCTGATTGGCCCCATCACCAGTGGAGATGCCGACCCTGTTCTGGGCCCCAATGGTAAGGTCATCACCTTTTTGACCTCTCTCTTTCCACTTGCGCCTCACACCAGCATCCTTTGCCACTATTGAACCAATGCAGTGCATAGCAGCACTCATGCCTCCCTCGCTGCCGCCCTGTCCTCACTCTAAAGCAACTCTTGTGCCTCCCTGCTTTCAGATGGTGAATCACCAGGTGACGAGGCGGGCCCGCAAGCTGGCACTGTGTCTGAATCGGAAATCGAGGAGGAGGAAGAGGAAGCCGGCCCATCAGTGACACCCTCAGCCGAGGCAGCCCATGGCCATGATGGGGGCACGTCTTCCCTGGATTGGGAGCAGGGGGGAATGGTCTGAGGAGAGTGAAGCTCCGGGGCCCAGCGGGCTGCAGCAACGCGGGAGGGGTGGGGAAGCTCGGCGGCCTTCTCCCCGGAGGGGGAGTGCGGCCTCCAGTCCTGCTACGGTGAGCGCAGAGGAGGTGCGGCTCCTTGCTGAAATGGGCGCCCAGGCTGAGCACAGGCAAACTGAGCTCATGGCTGCAGTGGCAAGGATGCCTGACTCCATAGAGTCACTGGCAAGGAGTGTACAGGAATTCGGGGCAGCACAGGCCAGGAGTCTGCAAGAATTCAGTGCAGCACAGGCCAGGAGTCTGCAGGACGTCGCGGCAGCACGGGCTAGGAGACAGCAGGACTTCGTTGCATTACAGGCGGCTTCCAGCCAAGTGCTCAGTCGTGCCGTGCATTCACTGGCTGGTGTGATGCAGACACAGACCAGGGCCACACGGGCACTAACTGCTGCCACCCTCACTGGGTGGGCCAGGCATCACCGGGGCCCTCGCCGTGCCGCAGCAGCCCAGCAGTCTGTGCTTCAGCAGATTGCTGCGCATGCTGCAGTGCTGGCCCGTGCGAGTGCCAGTGTATCAGCCGACCAGGGAGTGCCTGTGCTCTGTCAGGTTGGCAGCATTCCTGCAGCCAACACTGTCACTCCTCCACTGCAGCTGCCACCACCCGTAGGACAGACTGCTGCCGCCCAAGCAGAGTTGGAGCAGTCAGCAGCCGGCCCCTCCAGGCCCAGAGCTGGTCCAGGCCGACCCCCAAGGGCCTCTGCCGTCTCACCATCTGACCCTCAGCAGCCTTCCCCCAGCCTTGCTGCAGCCACTGGGGTCCCATTGAGGAGGAGCTGCAGGGCGGGAAGGGGCCACTTGCGGAAGCGAGACGGATCACCCTCACAGGGGAAAAAGTAGAAGGTGTGGCCAAATGATTTTTTTATATATGAGGCCGAGAGGGTTCTTTTATATATGAAGGCCGAGACTGTTGTGTTTGTTTTTTTATAAAGGCCGAGGATCATGGTCATTTTTGTTTAACTGCTTTTTGCATTTTCTGAAGGTTGAGAGAGCCAGTTATGTCTCTGACTGTTTTTTGGGGGGTTTCTCTGAATTAGTTTGTCATGCGGGAAGGGCACAGAGTTTGCACAGTAAAAAATGTTCTTTAATTGCATTGTCCATGTTTGCTTTTGGAAGTATTTGTTGCCTTGACCGGCTGAGGGCTTGCGGAGCGGCTACATTCATCTTCTTTCATTGGCACAAGCCATTCCCTGAGAGGGGGCCTAGAACAGAGTTGCAATAAGCTGCCGACGGACGGCCCTTGCACTTTGTGCCTCCCTCCCGTGCTGGTGCTCCTCCTCCTCCTCCTCTGGTGGTCCTCCAATGTCTACTGGCTGTGGCTGAGTCCTGCAGATAGCCAGGTTGTGCAGCATGCAGCACACTACAATGAAATGGGAGACTCGCTCATGCGAGTAATGTAGGGCTCCCCCGGAACGATCCAGACAGCGGAACCGTTGCTTGAGCACGCCAATTGTGTGCTCAATGATGTTCCTGGTTGTTTGATGGCTGTCATTGTATCGCTCTTCAGCAGGGGTGCTGGGCGCATGGAGCGGGGTCATCAGCCAGGTGCACAAAGGAAAACCTTTGTCCCCGAGAAGCCATCCTCGTGGGTGATCCTGGGCTTCGAAAATGTCTGCCACAGAAGTCTGGCGCAGGATGAAGGCATCGTGGCTGCTGCCTGGAAAGCGGGCATTGACAGCTAGTATGAGCTGCCTGTGGTCACACACCAACTGCACGTTGAGCGAATGGTAGCCTTTCCGGTTGCAGTAATCATCGGCATTCTGTAGAGGTGCCCGCAAAGCCACATGCATGCAGGCAATGGCGCCCTGCACCATGGGGAAGCCCGCTAATGCTGCAAATCCCATTGCATGCTCTTGCTGCTTGTCCAGGGTCATGGGGAAGGAGATGAACTGACGTCTCCTTCTGAAAAGGGCATTGGTCACCTGGCGGATGCAGCAATGTACCGCGAACTGGGAGATGTTGGCAATGTCCCCAGTAGCGGATTGGAAGGAGCCGGTGGCATAGAAGTTGAGAGCCACCGTCACCTTCACTGCCACCGACAGAGACGTCCTACATAAGAAGTAGGAGCAGGAGTAGGCCATACGGCCCCTCGGGCCTGCTCCGCCATTCAGTAGGATCATGGCTGATCTGAACCTAGACTCACGTCCACTTCCCTGCCCGCTCCCCGTAACCCCTAATTCCCTTATCAGCTAGGAAACTGTCTATCTCCGTTTTAAATTTATTTAATGTCGCAGCTTCCACAGCTCTCTGAGGTAGCAAATTCCATAGATTTACTACCCTCTGAATGAAGAAGTTTCTCATCTCAGTTTTGAAAGGGCAGCCCCTTATTCTAAGATTATGCCCCCTAGTTCTAATCTCACCCATCAGTGGAAACATCCTCCCCGCATCCACCCGATCAAGCCCCCTCACAATCTTATATGTTTCGATAAGATCGCCTCTCATTCTTCTGAATTCCAATCAGTAGAGGCCCAACATACTCAACCTTTCCTCATAAGTCAACCCCCTCATCTCCGGAATCAACCGAGTGAACCTACTCTGAACTGCCTCGAGAGCAAGTATATCTTTTCTTAAATATGGAAACCAAAACTGTATGCAATATTCCAGGTGTGGCCTCACCAGTACCTTGTATAACTGAAGCAAGACTTCCCTGCTTTTATACTCCATCCCCCTTGCAATAAAAGCCAAGATTCCATTGGCCTTCCTGATCACCTGCTGTACCTGCATACTAACCTTCTGTGTTTCATGCACCAGGACCCCCAGATCCCTTTGTACTGTAGCACTTTGCAGTGTGTCTCCATTTAGATAATAACTTGCTCTTCGATTTTTTTCTGCCAAAGTGCATAACCTCACACTTTCCAACATTATATTCCATCTGCCAAATTTCTGCCCACTCACTTAGCCTGTCTATGTCCTTTTGCAGGTTTTTTATGTCCTCCTCACTCACTGCTTTCCCTCCCATCTTTGTATCTTCAGCAAACTTGGATATGTTACACTCGGTCCCCTCCTCCAAATCATTAATATAGATTGTAAAGAGTTGGGGTCCCAGCACTGACCCCTGCGGAACACCACTAGTTACTGATTGCCAACCCGAGAACGAACCATTTATCCCAACTCTCTGTTTTCTGTTAGATAGCCAATCTTCCACCCATGCCAGTATATTACCTCCAATCCCGTGATTTTTTTATCTTGTGCAGTAAATTTTGTGTGGCATCTTGTCAAATGCCTTTTGGAAGTCCAAATACACCACATCCACTGGTTCCCCTTTATCCACCCTGTTTGTTACGTCCTCAAAGAATTCGAGCAAATTTGTCAAACATGACTTCCCCTTCATAAACCATGCTGACTCTGTCCAATTAAATTATGCTTATCCAAATGTCCTGTCACTGCTTCCTTAATAATGGACTCCAACATTTTACCAACCACAGATGTTAGGCTAACTGGTCTATCGTTTCCAGCCTTTTATCTACCTCCCTTTTTAAATAAGGGCATTACATTAGCAGTTTCCCAATCTGCTGGGACCTTTCCTGAATCCAGGGAGTTTTGGAAAATTACCACCAATGCATCCGCAATCCCTACCGCCACTTCTCTCAAGACCCTAGGATGTAAGCCATCAGGTCCAGGGGATTTATCTGCCTTAAGTCCCATTATCTTACCGAGTACCATCTCCTTAGTGATTTTAATCGTGCTTAGCTCCTCCCCCCCTATAGCCCCCTGTTTGTCCATTGTTGGGATCTTTTTTAGTGTCCTCTACTGTAAAGACTGATACAAAATATTTGTTCAGCGTTTTTGCCATCTCCATGTTCCCCACTACTAATTTCCCGGTCTCGTCCTCTAAGGGACCAACATTCACTTTAGCCACCCTTCTTCTTTTATATAACTGTAGAAACTCTTGCTATCTGTTTTTATATTTTTTGCTAGTTTACTTTCATAATCTATCTTCCCTTTCTTAATTAATCTTTTAGTTATTCTTTGCTGGCTTTTAAATGCTTCCCAATCTTCTATCCTCCCACTAGATTTGGCTACTTTATATGCCCTTGTTTTCAGTCGGATACTATCCTTTATTACTTTACTTAGCCACGGATGGCTGTCTTTTCTTTTACGCCCCTTTTTCCTCAGTGGAATATATTTTTCTTGAAAGTTGTGAAATATCTCCTTGAATGTACACCACTGCTCATGTACCGTCTTATACCTTAATCTATTTTCCCAGTCCACTTTAGTCAACTCTGCTCTCATACCTTCATAGTCTCCTTTATTTAAGCTTAGTACGCTGGTTTGAGATCCAACTCTCTCACCCTCCAACTGAATTTGGAATTCAACCATGTTATGGTCACTCATTCCAAGGGGATCCTTTACTGGGACATTTTTTATTAATCCTGTCTCATTACACAGGACCAAATCTAAGATTGCCTGCCCCCTGGTTGGTTCAGTAACATACTGCTCAAGGAACCCGTCCCTAATGCACTCTATGAACTCTTCCTCAAGGCTGCCCTACCCAATTTTATTTGTCCAGTCAATATGAAAGTTAAAATCTCCCATGATTATAGCTGTTCCCTTATTACAAGCCCCAACTATTTCCTGATTTATACTCCGACCAATAGAGTTGCAACTGTTAGGGGACCTATAGGCTACGCCCACTAGTGACTTTTTCCCCTTATTATTCCTTATCTCCACCCAAACCGTTTCACTATCCTGATCCTTTGACACAATATCATTTCTCACTATTGCAGTGATTCCATCCTTTATTAACACAGCCACCCCACCTCCCTTTCCTTCCTGTCTGTCCTTCCTAATTGTCAAATACCCCTGGATGTTTAGTTCCCAGTCATGGTCACCCTGCAGCCATGTTTCTGTAATGGCCACCAGATCATACCCATGTGTAGTTATTTGTACCGTCAACTCGTCTATTTTGTTACGAATGCTGCGTGCATTCAGATAAAGAACTTTTAGATATGTTTTGTGACAATTTATTCCTGCTTTTACCCCCTTTACTACTTTACCTTTATCTTTATATATTCTGTCCCTTCCTGACGCGCTCTGGTTTTTAATTCCCCCACTCCTATCTTGCTCTATTGCCTTCTCCGCTGACATTTTTATTTTTCGCTCTCTTGAAACCTCCCCCCACACTAATTAGTTTAAAGCCCTCTCGACAGCCCTAGTTATTCGATTCGCCAGGATTCTAGTCCCAGCACTGGCCAAGTGAAGTCCGTCCCAACGGAACAGCTCTCTCCTGTCCCAGTACTGGTGCCAGTGTCCCAGGAAGCAAAACCCATTTCTCCCACACCAGTCTTTGAGCCACGCATTTAACTCTCTGATTTTATTTACCCTAGCCAAATTTGCTCGTGGCTCAGGTAGTAATCCAGAGATTATTACCCCTGTGGTTCTGCTTTTTAATTTGGCCCCTAGCTGCTCATACTCCCTCAGCAGAACCTCTTTCCTTGTCCTATCTATGTCATTGGTACCAACATGGACCACGGCAACTGGATCCTCCCCCTCCCACTCCAAGTTTCTCTCCAGCCCAGAGGAGATGTCCTTAACCCTGGCACCGGGCAGGCAACACAACCTTCGGGACTCTCACTCTCGGCTGCAAAGAACCCTATCTATCCCCTACCACTACAACATTTCTTTTTACTCCCCCCATTTGAATGGCCCCTCGTTCCACGGTGCTGTGGCCAGGTTACTCATCCTTCCTGCAGTCCCTGTTCCCGTCCTCACAGGGACTAAGAGCCTCGAACCTGTTGAACAAGAGCAAGGGCTGTGGCTCCTCCAACACTACCTCCTGGATCCCCGTACCTGCCTCACTGATAGTCACACCCTCCTGTCCCTGACCACGGATTACATCTGAATTAGTTAATCTAATTGGTGTGACGACTTCCTGGAACACAGAGTCCACGTAACTCTCCCCCTCCCTGATGTGTCTCAGTGTTTGAAGCTCGAACTCCAGCTCATCAACACGGAGCCGGAGTTCCTCGAGCAGCTAGCACTTACTGCAAATTTGATCACTGTGAACATCAATGGTGTCCACCAGCTCCCACATATTGCAGCAGTAACACATCACCTGCTCTCCCATTCTATGTAATTAGTTAAATTTATTATTATTTTTAAATACCCTCTGCCCCGATTCAAGATGATGAATATCACACCTCTATTTAATTGAACTTACCAACTTGTAAAGGTTTAAAAGGGAAGGAAAAGTACTCACTAACCAGCCAATCACCTACCAGCTTGGCTGTGATGTTACTTTTGAATTCTGACCTCCCCTTGGAATGTTGCCTGTGGAGCCTGTTTAGGCTGCCTCGCCTCGCTGCTCCGACTTGACGCAACACCCGCTGCTGCTCCCGACTGCCTCGACTGGGCCTCGCCTCTCTGCTCCGCCTCCACGATGTCTGCTAATCCTTAAGACTGGCAGGAAAAACAAGGCCAGCAACAAAACAGAAACAGCACCTAACACCCCACTTACCCTAACTCTCTCACTTACCCAAACTCTCTCAGCACTCTCTGCTACTCGCACTCCGTGCTGCTTGCACTAGCACCGGTCCTGCTCCTCAGCTGTGGCTGCAGATCTCTGTGAAGCAGGTGGCAGATCTCAGTGATCACCTCCCTTCTGAATCGCAGCCTCCGAACACACTGCTCCTCAGACATGTTCAGATATGAGAACTGCTGGCGGTATACCCTGGGTGGGTATGGCCTCCTGTGCCGACGCCTGTTGGCCCTTCTCCGTCTGGCCATGACTGGCACTCGCTCACGGCGTCTCTGAGCCCTTTGAATGCAATGCAGTAAGCTAACGTTTCCACCCACTGCAGCCCCTATCATATGTTTCGAATCAAGGCTATGGCACTGAAAGTTAAATCCAAGTGCAAAGCTCTGGCCTGAAGCCACAAGTACCTGAGCGAGCATTGAGCCAAACCAGAAAGATTTCTCCCTTTGTCTCTCTCCAAATATCTCTCTCTCACAAAAGAAGGAGTGGAACAAAATGGCTGCCACTTATACTGCAGGAGGAGTCCCCTTTAATTAGCGTCCCGGCGCCCCGCTGCGACTGGGAACCGTTCCCCTCTATCAGTCGCTGGGGGTGCTAGGCGCACATAAGGGCAGCGCCACTGAAGTTCCGGTTCGGGGCGCACCAAGGGCGTTGCACCATGAAATGACATCAGGATCTGCGCGCGCAGCTGAGCAGGTGCTGCGGTTTTGCGCCGCCGCTAAATCTTAAGTGAAGTTCACAAGAGGCGCAGATTGTGCCGTGCCTGGGCACTAGCCGCTTAGCGCCCCACTTCTCCTCCTCCTAAGGCGCTAGCGGCTGGCGCTAACAACTGAATTTCTAGGCCCTTGTGTTACACCCCACCCTCACTACGTTATAACACTCCCTCTGTTACACCCCATCCTCACTACAATATAACACTCCCTCTGTTACACACCACCCTCACTACAATATAACACTCCCTCTGTTACACCCCACCCTCACTACATTATAACACTCCCTCTGTTACACCCCATCCTCACTACAATATAACACTCCCTCTGTTACACCCCATCCTCACTACAATATAACACTCCCTCTGTTACACCCCACCCTCACTACGTTATAACACTCCCTCTGTTACACCCCATCCTCACTACAATATAACACTCCCTCTGTTACACACCACCCTCACTACAATATAACACTCCCTCTGTTACACCCCACCCTCACTACATTATAACACTCCCTCTGTTACACCCCATCCTCACTACAATATAACACTCACTCTGTTACACCCCACCCTCACTACATTATAACACTCCCTCTGTTGCACCCCATCCTCACTACATTATAACACTCCCTCTGTTACACCCCACCCTCACTACATTATAACACTCCCTCTGTTGCACCCCATCCTCACTACATTATAACACTCCCTCTGTTACACCCCACCCTCACTACATTATAACACTCCCTCTGTTACACACCACCCTCACTACATTATAACACTCCCTCTGTTACACCCCATCCTCACTACAATATAACACTCCCTCTGTTACACCCCACCCTCACTACATTATAACACTCCCTCTGTTGCACCCCATCCTCACTACATTATAACACTCCCTCTGTTACACCCCATCCTCACTACAATATAACACTCCCTCTGTTACACCCCACCCTCACTACATTATAACACTCCCTCTGTTACACACCACCCTCACTACATTATAACACTCCCTCTGTTACACCCCATCCTCACTACGTTATTGTTGTGTATGTACCTTTAAGAGAATAACTGGTCTCAGACTGCAGTACCGGCAGTGACCACCCCTGTATAAAAGGCGCTAGTGAGCCTCTGTTGTTTTCAGTTTCACTATTGACTTCCATCAGTAAAGACGTGTTTTGTTCAACTCCTGCTGTCCGTGTCTCAATCATTCACGGACGTAATAGTTATAACACTCCCTCTGTTACACACCACCCTCACTACATTATAACATTTCCTCTGTTACATACCACCCTCACTACATTATAACACTCCCTCTGTTACACCCCACCCTCACTGCTGGTTATAACACTCCCTCTGTTACACCCCACCCTCACTGCTGGTTATAACACTCCCTCTGTTACACCCTATCCCAAAGTAGGTTGCAACACTCATGATATCATACCCTGCCTTCATTGTGAGTTATAATATTCCCTGTCATACTCACCCTTATTGTAAATTGTAACTATGTCATACCCCATCCTCATTGGGAGTTATAATATTTTCTGTGTTACATATCACCCTAATTGTAAGGACCACAGTTATTAGACTGTCTGTTACACACCAGGCTCTTGTAAGTTATAACACTCTCAGTTATATCTTACTCTCACTGTAAAGCTCTCAGCTATGACACACATTCTCTCTAATAGATTTTGGCCTGGTAATCTTTTCTTACATAATTCACAGTTTTTTCCCTTGAACCCCGTTTCACAATCACACATGTACGAGTCCATCTCCTTCACACAGGTACCTCCGTTTTTACACGGGTTTGAGGAACATTCCGACTGGTCATCTGCAAATAGAGAAACAGCAATTGGAGATGGAAATACAAACAGTAAGCTGGCAAACAATAAGGCAAACAGCAAATTACACTACGCACACCAGGTACTGCAGCCAGGACATCACACACATTGCAGTTGGCTGATAGTCTATCAAACATAAGCCTGTCCCATTCCCGGATACCAGCTCCACCATCACCACACACAGCCTGTCCCACTCTCCGATACCAGCTCCTGCATTGCACACACTCAGCCTGTCCCACTCTCAGATATCAGCTCCGCCATCGCACACGCACATGTCCCACTATCAGATACCAGCTCCATCACCCACACACAGCCTGTCTCACACTCAGATACCTGCTCCTCCAGCACCCACACACAGCCTGTCCCAGTCTCAGTCTCAGATACCAGCTCCGCCATCACTCATATGCAACTCGTTTTTCTAAGTTTTCTCCCCGCACTTTTCACATCCCAAACCCTCAGCCTGGAGTGAATGCACAGACATAGAATTCTCCCCAGTGCTCCATCATTATATTAACTTATCCAAAGGAACAGAGCTAGCACTCTTGACATTCCTGAAAACTCTTAAGACTTTTTAAACTTATTCTTTGGGGTTGAGGTCCCAGCAGCCTTACAAGCTCAGTTAAGGTAATGCCTCCAGCACACAGGAGGTCTGGAACTCTCTAAATGTGCTGGAAGTGCACATGAACCCTGGCTGGCTGTTTCTCTTCCTCACCCAGGGGCATTTGAAGCCATTTGTGGTCCCCGTCACTGCCAGGCTGAGTTCAGCTAACTTAGAGACCAAAAATCAAACCTGGGACTTCCCTAGTTTGTGTGGTGCAGTTCTACACTGGCCAGCACTAACTCATAAGACTACTCTATGACTACTTTAACACTTAATTATGTTACCCTTTATTAAAATGGCCCTCACTGCTACCCCTCTCTGCACACCAACCCCAAGCTAAGAGATGCCTACGGGCATATCGCAGGGATCCTACCTGGCTTAGTGTTGGTCTCAGACTCTTGTATCTCCAAGGCCAGACTGATACGATTAGTAGATTCCTCCAAGTTTTCCAGTTTGATTGGGGGCTCTGGGCCTGGTCAGGAATACAAAAACATGCACAAGCATCCCTTAGTTTAAGACGAAGGATAAAACTCTACAGCGTTGTGTTATAGGGGAATGTGGTTTGCCACAAGCAGTTTTCACTTTCCAGGAGTAGACTGACTGAAAGACAGTTTGATGTGTCGAGGAGCTAGTCAGTTCATGTTCAGTTAGCTTCAATTTTTTAACGATGCAACATTGAGCCACAAGTTAAAAGATGGAACAATACGATGCCTCCACAGTCAGAATAGATGTGATGACCTACAAAATCACCGACTTGACGTCCATGTAACTCACAGCAGGTGCATTCTCTCTTTCAGGCTTTGATACTGACGTGAAACCAACTCCATTCTTCAATAAAATTGGGATACCAAGACATGCAGTTTTCTGAAGATTAACTGGAATGAATACTTAAAAACCCAAGCTTTTGGTCACCCCCTCCTAACATAGATTGTTTGGTCCCCATCTATTTTTTTGATTACGTCTCTGTGAAGGACCTTGGAATGTTTATCCGTGCTAATGGCGCTATATAAATGCATATTGCTGCTGGTATTGTACCTTTAAGGATCAAGTCTTCCGTAATTTTAAAATGAACCACACAGTTCAAGCCTATTGCGCTCTGGTACCTACGTGCTCGGTGAGTTATGGGTTTGGGCTGTAGATTGGCAAATGTGGCACTGATTCTCCCTCTCCCATCCAGCATCTCTGAGTATCTGAAAAGTAAATTAAAACAGATTTACTTTTTCCATTTTTACTGATTTCAAATTCTAACAGAAGCATCAGAATGGAAAGCAGCACTGACAGTATTAGACAACTGTCCCACCAAGCAAGCCCAGGTCAAGTACAGCACGGGTTAGTTACAGATTAAAGCTCCTTCTACACTGTCCCATTAAACTCTCCCAGGGCAGGTACAGCACGGGTTAGTTACCAATTAAAGCTCCCTCTACACTGTCCCATTAAACTCTCCCAGGGCAGGTACAGCATGGGATAGATACAGAGTAAAGCTCCCTCTACACTGTCCCATCAAACACTCCCAGGGCAGGTACAGCATGGGATAGATACAGAGTAAAGCTCCCTCTACACTGTCCCAGCAAACACTCCCAGGGCAGGTACAGCACGGGTTAGATACAGAGTAAAGCTCCCTCTACACTGCCCCATCAAACACTCCCAGGGCAGGTACAGCATGGGATAGATACAGAGTAAAGCTCCCTCTACACTGTCCCAGCAAACACTCCCAGGGCAGGTACAGCACGGCTTGGATACAGAGTAAAGCTCCCTTTATACGGCCTCATCAAACACTCCCAGATCGAGTACTGTACAGTTTAAAGCAGAATAAATACCTCTCTACACTACTCCATCAAGTACTCCCAGGTTGGATCCAAATAAAGCTCCCTCTATGTTGACTGAACAATGCTCCTTAATTCAATTGTGGATGAATCTTCAACTTCACTCGTGTGACAATTCTAATTCACACTGTGATAAGTCAAAGATCACAAAGAATCTCTATGTATCAGTTATTGTTTATTAGGATTTCTAACCTACAAGTATTATAAACATTTTAAAATTATTTTCTGAGACTGTTTTCTAGGATGCATGTTGATGTTGAAGTGTGGGTTGGGGCTCCGTTTGACTTTTGTTTACACTTGTGAACAGTATCTCAGGTCCTGATTGGTTGGCTTGGAATATGATAATATATGCAACTATGCTTCTCCACAACAGGAAATAGCAGACAATTGTTGTGTGGTCCCTCATGCCTTTGTAACGGCCCAGTTGCCCTGTTGTTACAACCTTGACTCTACTCTGTTCAGTCTGCAGCCACTTGTCAATGAGTGACCCTAGCTTGTCCAGCTATCTATGTCCCTGGAACTGTTACTACGTACCTGTGAATTCCATGTGACATCACATGCACTATGACCCAAACTCATCTCACCGTCTCCTATTTTAGCTCAGTCTTTCCCTCGGTGTCAAAACTGTGGAACTCCTCACCTCCCCTGCCCTGCCTCCACCAATCGATTTGCCTCATCTTTTCTCCTGCTCTTTTTGACCTTGGTGGTGTCCTGTACTTTAGGGGTCATTTTCTGATTTTTGTACCACTTGGAGGAAGCATGGGATTGGGGGCATCATAGGAGGCAAGGGACTTAAAGATCCATTTTAAAACAGTTAAGCGTTCCACCCACTTTATGATTTGGGAATTGTCCTCATCGCTTCCGTTGCTGATTTCCACCTCGTCATCAGGCTGCAGTGTGATATGCAGCTGGTTGTTGTACATGCCCAGATCCACAGGCTCCGACTTCGCCTTCGAATTTCCTTGCGTTTCCCCTTGTCTTGTGCTACTTTGGATTCCCACTAACAAAAGGCACAGAGTAATTGGTGTCATTGCCTTTCATTGATCCTTACGGCCCTTAGCACCATCACTGTCCAACAGGAGCTGTGACATCTATCCACTGATGAAACTCACTGAAGTTAAGATGTCTTCAAGATGCAACGTGCAATTGAAAACCTTGCTACACTCATATCTTCCACGGTCGCCTGTCATTTAAATTCATTGTTCCATTCCCACTCAGACCTCACCGTCCGCGGCCTCTTGCATTGTTCCATGGAAGCTCAGCGTAAGCTCGAGGAACAGCACCTCATCTTCTGATTAGACACTTTACACCCTTCCGGACTCAATGTCGAGTTCAACAATTTCAGATCATAACCTCGGCCCCTATTATATTTTTATATATTTTTTATCCACACCTTTGGTTTGTGCCTTTTCCTTTTTTTCTCTCCCACATGGCAGCTGTCTCTCATTCTGCCAGCGCATTTCACACTTCATCTAGAGCCATCCTTTGTCTCTTCACCTGTCCTATTACCATCTCATCTTGTCTTGAATACCTCTTAATGTCTCTTCACTTCCCTTTTGTTCTTTCATCCCCTCCCCCATTTCCCAGCCCACAAACTGGCCTTTTAATCTGTTTCATTTCCTGCCTTTTTTTTCTCAGTTCTGAAGAAGGGTTTCGACCTGAAAGGTTGACTCTATTTCTCTCTCCACGGATGTTGCCTGGCCTGCTGAGTTTTTCCAGCATCTTCTGTTGTTCTTCCAAGGTCAAGACACCTTAGGTCAGGGGTTCTCAAACTTTTTTGATTAAAGGACCCCTTTTCAAATGGATTAGTAATCACGGACACCCCATCTAAATTTTAAGGCTATATAATACTCATAATATGAAAGTGTGGCATATAAAGAGAGTTTTAATAATGCTATTAAGTAAACAGGCATTTACTTACAGATATCAGTGTGCCTGCTGCTCACTGCACAGTCTGTCTATCCTCGATCTATAACTGATCAACTTTTTGGCGCGCACCACCAGCCTTGGTAACTGCGGGTCTACCTGGCGATCATCATGCTGCTCTCAGCGCTCCTCCCTGTGCACTCCCCTCCTAGGTGAGACAGCCAGCCCACTCTGCGCTGCACATGTGGTGGCCGGAGGCGGGCTTGGTTCGAGCTGGAAGGCGGGAGCGGAGTCCGGCCGCCACATGTCCCGTAAGGCCAGCCCTGCTCGGTACTCATTATTTCGCGGACCCCCTGGAAAGTCTCTACAGGCCCCAGTTTGAGAACCACTGCCTTAGGTCACTGGGAAAAAACCCAGCTGAAAGATCACAGTCATCATACTTACATCCAGTTTACTGGTTGTGCACATGTCTGTCATTGTGTATGTGCTCCTTCAACTACTCATGTTGACTTTTTTGCTGGGACAACAGCAACTTGTATTTATCTAGTGCCTTTGATGTAGTAAAATGTCCCAAGGTGCTTCACAGGAGCATTATCAGACAAAAATTGACACCAAGCCAAAGATGGAGATATCAGAACAAGTGACCAAAAGCTTGGTCAAATAGGTAGATTTTAAGCAGCATCATAAGGAGGAGAGAAAGGTGGAGAGGCGATGAGGTTTGGGGAGAGAATTCCAGAGCTTGGGGCCTAGGCAGCTGAAGGTAAGGCCGCCAATGGTGGGGCAAAGAAAGTGGGGGATGCATAAGAAGCCAGAATTGGAGGAACGCAGAGATCTCAGAGGATTGTAGGACTGCAGAAGGTTACAGAGATTGGCAGGGGTGAGGCCATGGAGGGACTTGAACATGAGGATAAGAATTTAAAAAGATGTCACCTCAAGGGTACTATCCTAACCTGCAGTGGCCTCTTTCAACAGGCATAAATGGCAAAGTCAGGTTTCCTCTGACATGCCCAAGTAGCTCTAACAAAGTCTGTGGAGAGGCATACTTGGTTAATGGGGATATGCCTGGGCAGTCATCCTTCTGAAATTCCTCTACAAATCCTCCTTGACCTCCAGCTCCTTGAGAGCAAGAGGAATACCCATCCAACCAGAGGGGCTGCTGCAAATCACAGTGAAACAACCCGCACAGGGAGATGGTAAAAAGAGGAAACAATGGCAGAATTAACCTAAAGTGCAAAAGAAAAATACACTTCAACAAATGGAAACCTAAACAGCAAAAGTAAATCTCACCAAACCATTAGAAACAGAGCTTGAAGAGCAGGAAGTGACCGATATGTCATACTGTGTGACTGTTAACCACGCCATTCTCATCCAACATCCCTCCTCCATTGTCCAGCTCCATGGGTCTGCCCTGGCCTGGTTCTATTCAGATCTATCTAAACACAGTTAGTGTATTTCCAGCAATGGCTTATTTTTCCTATCTTGCACTGTCACCTCTGGGGCCCCTCAAAGATCTATCCTTGGCCCCCTTCTTTTCCTTATCTACATGCTGCCCCTCGACAACATCACCCACATTCATGGGGGTCAGCTTTCCCAAGTATGCTGATGATATCCAGGTCTACCTCTCCACCACTTCTCTCGACTCCTCAACTGCCTGTCTATCAAGTCTTGCATAGTCACAATTTCCTTCAGCTCAACATCAGGATGACCAAAGCCATTGTCTCCAGCCCCCACTACAAACTCTGCTCCATTGCCACTGATTACAGCCCTTTCCCAGGCCACACACACAGGCTGAACCAGACTATCCATAATCTTGGTCTCCTGTCCAACCTTGAGCTGAGCTTTGAACACTACATCCTGTCCAGGACCAAGACCACTGACTTACACCTCTGTGTCCATTTTCTGTGAAGCACTATGGGTAATTTCTTTATTATAAAGGTGCTATATAAATGCAAGATGTTGTTGTTGGACCAGTGATTGGAAATAGTTAAGTTATTAAGCAATAAACACCTCCAGGGACTTTTTGACAAAACACAGGAAAATGTTTAAAGCAACACAAAGACATTTTGGTGAAAGATGTATCTGCACGTAGGACCTTGAGTAACATAGTGTTCCAATCAGGACCTCTAGGGGCAGCAGCAACCCCCCCCCCACACCCCGCCAATATAACTTGTCCCTGGTATGTATCCTCTCGTTTCCACCCCCTCTCTTCCACTCCCCGGTCTATATCCTCCCTGGAACCAGCCCCCCTTTCCAATCTTCTATTCTGTCTATTCCCCCTCTTAAATCAGTTTTTTCACTGTATTCTCTCTCCGATCCTCCCAGTCTGAGCTCTCTCACTACTTTCTCCCACTCCCACCCCCCCAGTCTGTATCTTCTCTTCCGCCTCCCTTCCTGATATATATCCTCTCTTTAACCCTCCTCAACCTGTACCTCTCTCTCTCCCCTCCCCCCCTGGTCACATGCCTTCTCCAGCCCTTCCCTTCCCTAGCCTGTATCTTCCCTCTATCGTCTCCTCTCCCACGTTTATATGTTGTTTCGACCCCCTCCCCACCCTGATCGGGATCTTCTCTTTATCCCCTCCTCTTCCCGGTCTATATGCGCTCTCTATCCCCTGCCTTCCCTGGTCCATATCCACTCTCTTTCCCCTCCCCTCCCCACCCCAATGCATATACTCTATCCTCTTCCCTCCCTATTCTGTATCCACTCTCTATTCCCTCCTTTCCCCAATCTGCATCCACTTGTTCACCTGCCCTCCTTTCTCCAATCCATATTAACTCATTCCCCTTTCCTCCTCTCCCCAGTCCATATCCTCTCTCTATCCACCTCCCTCCCTGATTGATACCCTCCCTCTGTCCCCTGCCCAGTGTGTACCCGCTCTCAATCCCCTCTCCCCACCAGTATCCTTATATGTACATCCTTAGTCTAATCACTGAATTATCCCATATTCTGGTTCCTTGTACTTACACGTGCTGATGATCAGATGGATGGGATCACTAACCAGCTTTCCCCTCTCCGTGTCCTGCACCGCCATTAGCGCCAACTTGTACCTGCGTCCCGCGTCCAGGTCATGGAGTGTGTATGCGGTTAATTTTCCATTGGGAATGTAACGGCTTTTCATGTCACGGCTGGTTGTGATATTGATGATGTAACCATCACTGGAGCCAGTTAGGGGGTTGTTCCAGCGTATCTTTGCTGTAGTTGTTGTGACACCAGCCAGCACAAGTTTCTGAGGAGGCAGTGGTCCTGTGGTAGAAACACACAGCGAGCTTTCGTTAGTCACTTTATTCCCAGTGCTGTCCCTTTTACCCTGCAGCAGTCACAGCCAGCCATGGAGAGCTGAGTTACTGCCATCGACAACCAGAAGTTGCGACTCCATTGCTAGTCATAACAGGGCTATCATCAGGCACCTGGCTTTACAACTTTCCTGGCACGGGGGAGGAATCGATGGGGCCCAGGACTCAAACACTTCTCTGGGTGCGTCTCAGAGGGGACAGGGAGGGCAGAATGAGAGTGAGAGCAAAAGAGTGAGAGAGAAAGACAGACAGAAAGAGAGAAATATAGAGTGAGAGAGACAGAGAGTGAAAAACAAAGGAACAGAGATCAAATTAAAGGTAGAGAAAGAGAATGAAAAAGGAAAATGGGGGTGGCAAGGAAGAGAAGGAAGGAATAAAATTAAGAAAAGAGGAAAGACACAGAAGATGCATGATGTATGAAACAAGCAAAAAAGAGACTTCCATTTATACATTGCCTTACTGTCTTAAACAAATTTACAACATTTGTAAGTGTGGTTATGGCAAATGTTGCATCCATTTTGCATCACAAAAGATGAATGACCAATTAATGTGTTTTTGGTGCATTTGGTTGAGAAAAGTCCTCAAATCACGGCATGGGATCTTCAGCGTCCACTTGAACAAATGGACGGGGCCTTGGTTTAATTAGTCCCACTCCCCTGCTCTTTCCCAGTAGCCCTACAAATGTTTCCTTTTCAAGTATATATCCAATTCCCTTTAAAAGTTACTATTGAATCTGCTTCCACTACACTTTCAGGCAGTGCATTCCAGATCATAACAACTTACTGCGTAAAAAAATTATCTTCATCTTCCCCCTGGTTCTTTTGCTAATTATCATAAATCTGTCTTCTGGTTACTGATCCTCCTGCCAGTGTAAACAGTTTCTCCTTAAATACTCTATCAAAACCCTTCATAATTTTGAACACTTATTACATTTTCCCTTAACCTTCTCTGCTCTAGTAGAGAACAATCCCAGCTTCTCTAGTCTTGCCACATAACTAAAGTCCCTCATCCCTGGTACCATTCTAGTAAATCTCACCTGCATCCTCTCCAAGGCCTTGACATCCTTCCTCATGTGTGGTATAGTACAAGGGAGTTTCACTCATGAACCCTCACCCACTGAATCCCTGATCTCAGCTACATGTCAGTGGGGAGCAGCTAGCAGAGGGCATAGAGACAGAAGGCAGTCAGGAGTAGAATCACGACTGCATGATTTCATGCCTCTCTCAGCCAACAAGTGGTATCTGCACAGGGAACTGATGGTCCTCTTGACCAAAAGGTTGCCTGATGCAGAAAGACAAAGGAAATCTTACCAGTTTGCCTTTACATGGACGTACACCATCATAGACAGCATGAAGGGCCAACCCCAGAACTGTAGAAGTTCAGCCATGATCTTATTGAATGGCGGAGCAGGCTCGAGTGGCCATATGGCCTATTCCTGCTCCTATTTCTTATGTTCTTAAATGGGGAGCCATGAAGGTTTTACAAACGACAGCAAAGGACTGACATGCAACTACCATCAGTCCACTTAATCCATGTGGGCAACGGAGTTTTGGGATCCAGCTACCTGAGGAATGATTTCCCGCTTAACCTGTTCTCAAGCATAACCGTCGTGACCCTTAGATCCCTTCAGGTGTAATGAAATATGAACCCACAGAGAACTTTTCAGAGATGATCAAGACCTACGTGTCCACACAAGCAGGGGCCCAGCTGCGAGACTCTCCAAAGAGTCCTCCTGAGCTTCAAGACCAATCTGTGGCAGGATTTCCACTGTATAAAGTTCTCCTGGAGAAAGGTCACTGCAGAAAGAAAAGCAAACAGTCCATTACTTTAAAATACTTTAGTTTATTCACCCACCCCTCTCTTAAGAGTGCTAACTGATGTTGGAATATGGTCGCACGGGCACAGCAGTCATTGGGTACCATGTCCAAATGCCTGTTTGCACACTTGGCTCTAGGCAATGCTATTCATTCATGGTTGCAGCATTGTTGAAATCCAATCATGTCCTCACATGACGTCCTGATGTACACTTTCCAGCAAAGGTTGCTGGATATTAATCAGCAATTAGAACCTGGCTGATTCTCTCCCAGTCCCCTCATAGCTCTGGGGCACTGTGGTCAACTGTACAACCCAAATGCAACCCCAGCTGAGACTGACTAAGATGGGTCCCCATCGGGCAGTAAGTTTGACCAACGCCTCTCCACCGTCATCCAGCTGGATGGGAATGCACTCACCTGGTTTCATTCAGATCTTTCCAACTGTAACCATAGAATCACCAAAGGATCTATCTTTGGCCCTCTCCTATTTCTCATCTCATATACCTTGGTGACATCATCCGGCAACACAACGTGAGTTTTCACATGTACGCTAATGATATCTAGCTCTACCTCTCCTGCACCTCTCTCTCGAACCCTCCATCATCTCTATACTATCAGGCTGCTAGTCTGACATCCAGCACTGGATGAGTAGAAATTTCCTCCAATTAAATATCGGGATCACTGAAGCCATTGTCTTCGGTTCAAGCCACAAACTCAATTCCCATTCCGTGATTTGATCTCTCTCCCCGGCAACTGTCTAAGGCTGACCAAGTCTGTTCGCAACCATGGTGTCATACTTGATCATAAATTGAGCTTCCTACCTCATATCCAATCTATCACTAAGACCGCTCATTTCCACCTTCGTAATATCACCCCTCTCCGCCCTTACCTCAACTTATCTGCTGCCAAAATCCTCATCCATGCCTTTACCACCTCTAGACTTGACTATTCCAACGCACTCCTGGCTGGCCTCCCTAGTTCTACCCTCTGTTGCGTCCGTGTATAATAAGACACAGACTGCGGAGAACGGTACAACAGGTGTTTACTCAACGTGGCTCACACTGCAACTGATCTGTACAGATTACTACTCAGTGCTATATACAGGTGTGGTCACTGCCGGTACTGCAGTATACATGAGCTGTAAAACATAGTTCCCCCCTTAAAGGTATATACATTACAATTCCTCCCCTTTTAGATTAACAGTACCATAACACTCATTTAACAATTAACACTTTTATCGTGCAACATTAGCTGAAAATAGTCTATTTATATATTCAGTCTTTGGGGAGGCTGCCTGATCCTTTCTGGATAGCGCCTTTCCCGAGTGTCTTGCTCTTGGTGCGGAGGCGATTCTGGCCCCCTGTCATTGGTTGGTTCATCAGCTTCCGATGCTAATGTTTCTGGGGTAGATGCGACCTGTACGTCGGGTTCATCACCAGGTACGTATGGGCGAGGCATGGGGTTGACTATTTCCTGTGACTCTAATATCTGGTCAGCATGGCATCTCATGATGCTCTCCCCAACGTCCACTGTGCACATTAGTGGCACCTGCCGTGTGCATATCGTTCCTGGCTGCCATTTTTCTGTTCGGTAGTCGCGGGCCAAGACTGGTTGCCCTACATTGAAGCTCCTTGTTGGCTTCTCATGGATGTGCTGGAATTGCTTACTCTCAACATCTCTTCGTACGTTTGGTCTGAGCAAATCCAGGCGAGATCTTAACCTTCGGTTAAAGAACACCATGGCTGGGGCCTGGTTGGTGACTGCATGTGTCGCATTCCGGTAGGCGAACAGGAAATCGTCCACCTTGTGCTGCAGCGGAATGTTGTCATTGTACATAGCCTTTGTTGCCTTCTTAAAGGTTTGTACGAACCTCTCAGCCAATCCATTTGTGACTGGATGATACGGGGCGGATGTGTAATGCCTTACCCCATTCTTTTTCAAGAACCTCCGGAACTCTTCGGACACAAACTGTGGCCTGTTGTCGGAGCAAATCTGTTCTGGCAAGCCATTCCTGGCAAAAATGGTCCGTAGGACTGCAATAGTTTTCTCCGTGGTGGTGGAGGACATTTTGATGACCTCAGGCCATTTCGAGTGCGCATCCACGGCTATTAAAAACATTGAGTCCATGAATGGACCAGCAAAATCAATATGCACCCATTGCCATGGAGAGGAGGGCCACTCCCATGGGTGTAGAGGGGCATGTGGTGGTGCATTTTGGACTTTCTGGCATCCTGAGCAGCTCTTGGTCAGGTCCTCGATTTGTTTATCGATTCCCAGCCACCACACATAAGCCCTGGCTAGGCTTTTCATTTTTACCCCTCCCAGATGACCCTCATGAAGCTCATTGAGCACTCTATCCCTTAACTTGGGTGGAATTACCACTCGGGATCCACACATCAAGGTCCCCCAGCACACTGACAGCTGTTCTCTCCTTGTCGAGAATGCTGGCAACAGTGAGTCGCCATGTGCTGGCCATCCCTTCATCGTCAAATCATACACCCGAGACAGTGTCGGGTCATTTCGGGTTTCCTTTTCGATACAAGCGTTAGTTACCAGTAGGTATTCAACTATAGTCGAATGGAATATTTCGACAGGATCCACTGCTGGTGCTTCCTCCGCAGCAGGCAGTGGCTTCCTCCGCAGCAGGCAGTGGCAGGCGTGATAGCCCATCAGCATTTCCATGCTGTTTCGTGCCCTTATATTCAATCTCATAGTGGTGCACCCCTAGAAAAAGTGACCATCTTTGTAGTCATTGCGCAGTCATCGCCGGAACGCCCTTCTTCAGATTAAAAATGGAGACAAGTGGTTGGTGGTCAGTCAGCAAGGTGAACTTCTGCCCGTGCAGATAGTGATTGAACTTTTTCACTCCCCACACTAGGCTGAGGGCCTCCCTGTCAATCTGGGCGTAGTTACGCTTGGCTGAGGTTAGTGATCGTGACGCAAAGGCTATTGGCCTCTCTGAGCCGTCCGAGAATTTGTGCGACAGCACCGCTCCAATGCCGTAGGGTGACGCATCACATGCCAACCGAATTGGTAATGGCGGGTTGTAATGGGCCAATACCTCTTTCGATGTGATTAGTGTTTTGCTCTTCTGGAAAGCTCATCTACATTCGTCACTCCACTTCCATGGCACCCCAGTTTGCAGTAGGGTGTTCAGTGGGTGTAGTATTGTAGACAAATTTGGCAAGAACTTATGGTAGTAGTTTACCAGCCCGAGGAACGACCTCAGTTGTGACACATTTTCCGGTGCTGGAGCCTTGACCACTGCCTCAATCTTCTCTGGGGACTTATGTAACCCCTCTTTATCGATAACGTGGCCACAATACGAGATCTGTTTTCTAAAAAAGTCGCATTTGGGGCGGTTAGCTCGGAGCCCATATTCCTGCAATCTAGTGAGCACCTGCTCCAGGTTGGCAAGGTGATCACTGTCATTTTCGCCCGTGACCAGGATGTCATCCAAATAACACTGGGTCCCTGGGATCCCTTGCAGGACTTGTTCCATTGCCCTCTGCCAAATAGCCGGAGCTGATGCTACCCTGAATACCAGCCGGTTGTATTGGTAGAGACCTTTATGGGTGTTGATTGTGAGGTATATTTTTGATGCTTCTTCTACCTCCATTTGCAGATACGCCTGGGCCAGATCAATCTTAGTGAAGCGGTTCCCTCCAGATAGCGAGGCGAAAATATCTTCAATCCGCGGAAGTGGATATTGTACGGTGTGAAGGACCGGGTTCACTGTTACCTTAAAGTCCCCACAGATGCGAACCTTCCTTGGTTCCCCAGGCGTGCTGCTCAACGACTTTTTCATCACAGGGATGATGGGTGTAGCCCACTCGCTCCAGTCTACCTTGGACAGTACACCTGAACATTCCAGACTCTCCAGCTCTGCTTCGACGGCTGGGCGGATCGCATAAGGTAACAGTCTGGCCTTAAAAAATTTTGGGCTTGCGTTTTCTTCAATTTTAATCGTCGCTGTCATGCCTTTTAGTGTTCCGAGTCCTTGCTGGAACACTTCTTTCGCGTCAGTTAGGATCTTTGACAGTCGCCCAGGTGTGACGTCTTTATCCTTTTTGTCAGCCACAGTCAGTGCCTGTATGGAATGCCAATCCAATTGTATTTTCCGGATCCATTCACGTCCCAGTAATGGTGGTCCTCCATCTTGCAATACATACAGGTCTAGTTTTGGTGTTTCCTTACCGTTATATATAACGGTCACCCTTATTTTTCCTTTGGGGTAGACTTTTTGCCCGTGTACGTCTTCAAAATAATTTTTGTGTCTCTCAAGGGTATGTGTGAGAATAGCCGCTCGTAGTCCCGTCGGTTTATGACTGTTAGGGCTGATCCTGTGTCCAATTCCATCTTTACCTGGACTCCTGCTAACTTGAGAGTGACCCAAATGGTTCGGTGATCCTCCGTTGTGATCACATTATGTAGTTTCAGACAACTCAGTTCCCTGCTTTCGGAGTCGTTATCACTCTTTTGTTCGTCTGAACTATTCTCCATCATCTTATGTACCTTCTTGTACTTTCCTTTGGTAGGTTTCTTATTGCTGGTTTTCTTTCCCGATCTGCAGACTCGTGCTATGTGTCCTACTTTTCCACACTGTCTGCACACTTTGTCTTTGAACCAGCAATCATTCTGGTCGTGTGTTGTTCTGCCGCAGCGATAGCACTTCTCTGTTCTGTATGACATTTCGTTTGTGCCATATTCTTGCGGTCTCTGTTGTATCTCTGCAGCACCCCGTGCTGCTGCTTCATATGATACCGCAATGCTGAAAGCCTTTTCCAGCGTAAGGTCCTTTTCAGATAAAAGCCGTTTCTGGGTTCCTTCACTTTGAAGCCCACACACAAACTTGTCCCTTAAGGTATCTGCCAGTCCCGCTCCAAACTGGCAGTGTTTTGATAGTTTGCGCAGTTCTGTTAAATAATCAGCATTGTTTTCATCCTTATGCTGGTTCCGTTTGTGAAACTTGAATCTTTCTGCTATCAGCAGTGGTGTGGGGTTTAATTGTTCCTTTAGTATCGTTACTATGTCTTCAAAACTCTTTTCCATTGGCTTCGTTGGGGTTACTAGATTTTGTAATAAACCATACGTCTTTGCACCCATTAAATTTAACAATACCGATGCTTTCTTGTCATCTGACACCTCATTTGCCTTGCAGTACACCTCTATTCGTTCGACATATGTAGCCCAATCTTCGACTTCATTGTCAAATGCGGTGATACTGCCACTCTTCGGCATTTTGGGTGTGGTTTAAAATGGCATCTCCCAATGGCTTAAAATGGCGTCGCCCATGCTTTCCTTCCTCCCCCGCTGCTGCCAACGTCGCTCTCGGCGGTCCTCGTGACAATGGCGGTGCCTCGCGGGTTTCTGCGTGTCTCTCTCTCCCTCTCTCCGACGCTGCTCGGCCCCTGAACACCGGCTGCGCCCTGTGCGCTCAGCCCTCTCTCTCTCTCCCCCGTCGACGCTGCTCGGCCCTTTGCTGTGCCGCTCGGTCGCGCTCTAGCCCGCCGCTGTCCGGGAAGGGTCTGTGCACTACCTGTTGCCAGCCCGTTTCGCTGGACCACCTCGACTGGAAAGCCAAGCCTGGCTCTCGACAGCCTCCCCCGCAATTCTCGAGTCTCTGCTGGATGACTGGGCGGTTGCCCGTGGTCGACGCCCGAGTCTCTGGCCTTGACCTCCAATCCACTGATCTCCAGGAACGAATCCCCGGGAGGTGATGCAGAGTTGCAGGTAGGTTTGAACCTGCCTCGTCGCCAATGTTGCGTCCATGTATAATAAGACACAGACTGCGGAGAACGGTACAACAGGTGTTTACTCAACGTGGCTCACACTGCAACTGATCTGTACAGATTACTACTCAGTGCTATATACAGGTGTGGTCACTGCCGGTACTGCAGTATACATGAGCTGTAAAACACAGTTCCCCCCTTAAAGGTATATACATTACACCCTCCATAAACTTGAGGTCAGCCAAAACTCTGCCGCCCGTGTGCTAACTCCCACCAAGTCCCACTCACCCATCTCCCCTGTGCTTGCTGACCTACACTGGCTCCCAATTAAGCAACGCCTTGATTTAAAAATTCTCATCTTTGTTTTCAAATCCCGAATTGGCCTCGCCCCTCCTTATCTCTGTAATCGCCTCCAGCCCTATAATCCCCCAGATGTCTGCGCTCTTCCTGTTCTGGCCTTTTGAACATCCCCGATTTTAAATGCTCCACCATTGGCAGTTGTGCCTTCAGCTGCCTAGGTCCTGCTTTGGAATTCCCTCCCTAAATTACTCCGCTTCTCTTTCCTCCTTTAAGACGCTCCTTAAAACTTACCTCTTCGACCAAGCTTATGGTCATCTGCCCTAACATCTCCCTATATGGCTTGGTGTAAATATTTGTTTTTTTGATAGCACTCCTGTGAAGTGCCTTGGGACGTTTTATTACGTTAAAGATGCTATATAAATATACGTTGTTGTTGCTTGTTAATAAAGGTTGTATTCGTGGAAATATATCTTACTGTCAACTCAAGCTGGGGGAATAATTTACCAGTGAATACTCCCCTCAGCCTGGTTGGGGTGGTGGGGAGGGAGGTGGGTGATGGGACGGGGAGTCATTACTTACCCAAAGGTGTAGTGCGTGATGTTAGACCCCAGCAGAACAGTTATGTCTTTAGCCGAGTCGGAAGTCTTCAGGGAGAGCTGGATAGTGCTGATGGCCGCTTGTTTCGGGCTGTGCAGAGACCAGGTGACGGATATGCTAGAGGCAGTGACATTTGCTACAGAGAAGTTGCCAATTGGACCAGGTTCTAGAGGGGAGAAGAGAAACCTCCATCACTTGGAGCCTTACAGTACAAGCAGCACCGAACCACGGCTCATGCTACCTGCTGAGATTTAACAAGTCTGCATCTTGCGGGAGGGGTGGAGGTAGGAATGAATCACAGTGAAATAAAAACAGAAAAAGCTGGAAATGCACAGCAAGGTCAGTCAGCATCTGAAAAAGAAAGACAGATTAATGTCTCAGGTGGATACCACTCATCAGAATTGGTCTCAAGAGGAAGAATCCCAAACCATGAGGAGAGAAGGGGCCAACAGGCGGAGTTTAAAGTTTCGGTTTGGCCTTTTTCCTCAAGACTGGCTCCCCCCATTATTGCGGCCCAGCACTTACTGGAGAATAGGTGGGATGCCCACCACATTCTCCCATCAATTCTGAAGGTGTAAAATAGCCAGACCAATGCATACAGGTTAAAACCTTTGGTCATATTTATCTGTAGGTGAATATAAGAAGCAAAAAGGCACGTGCTGCTGAGAGACAAGAAAGGGGAAAGACTCTAGTTCTTTTCATTAGCTTTTGAGTGAGTCACTTAAAGTAAATTATGCGAGAGGTCAGTTCTCACAGGGCCCCCATCAGTATCCTTCTGTTTAGAGGCTCGCAAAAGTTGAGCGCCAAGGACTCCCAAGAAGATATGTTGACTTTAAATGGACTTCTCCTTTGGCGTAAAAACAGACCCTTTGAAGACTGTCCGTGACAAACAC
Source organism: Somniosus microcephalus (assembly GCF_052327205.1). Taxonomy (NCBI): domain Eukaryota; kingdom Metazoa; phylum Chordata; class Chondrichthyes; order Squaliformes; family Somniosidae; genus Somniosus; species Somniosus microcephalus. The sequence goes on from NC_140992.1 coordinate 122,460,120, forward strand.
ACACACCCAGCAAAGGGCAAGTTAACGATCCAGGGAATAAGTACCGTCCCAGTGATAGTCACCGCTTCTCAGTACAATGCTCCTCAGCATCCAATAAAAGACATTGTTATATTTGGAGGAATTCACATAGAATAGCAACAGGGAGGAGCCCCACGGACAACACCAGCTGCATTTTGTGTATTTCATTACGCATTAAGACAGGAGAGAAAATTAATTTCAGACAGATATTTGCCCCTAAATATGAGGCTAAGGTTTGATTACATGCAGCTCAGGCAGTATTCCAAGGACTGACTTGAACTTCCTTTCAAGCTGACACAGCACTACAATTACACACGTTCATTAGTGACTCTCACATGGCGTTGCTCACGGATAGTTGCATCATATGACATTCAATAAGAACAGTTTATATTATGTCATGCACAATATATTGTTCTGTTAAGGTGATGCTGCATCTATTAAAGGACACAGGAATCTAATTGTTGTTAAGTAAATGGAGTTTAATTCTTCAGTAAGGATATTGTGCAGGTTGGAAAATACTTGTAAATTTCAGGCTCCGGGTCAGAAGTTTGCAGCATTAAATGACTGGCTTTCTTTCTCTTTTAAAATTGATTTGCAATCTTTAATAAAGTGTGACATCTGGACTGTAATGGATCACACATGTGGAAGATGTACTTGCCCTGAATTTATGGGCGGAGGCTTCCCACGGGAAAATGCCTCCGATCCACAAATAAAATGCCCACCTACCTGGTGGTCCAGGAGGTATGGAGACTCGCAGTCCTGGGCCTCTCCGAGTACCCACGGGTAAAGGCCCACGTACCCCCGGGGTGCATGCGGTCCGCAAGCGCCCCTGGGATCACGTGGGCCGGCCCAACCAACGAAAGAAGGGGGATCCCCATTCATACTTATGGGGAATCAGTATGTATGGAAACCCCATAAGCATGAATGGGAATACCCCAAAAAATACATATACACATCAAATAAAATAAAAAATTACATATTTAAAATTAATTAAAAAGCCATTTAAAACAAAAATATATTTAAAACAAAATTAAAATTTTTTGAAGAATAAATTTAAAGGATTTAAAGGGGCTAAAAATAAACCTACCTTATTGCATAGGTTTTGTAATGTATAAATGATTGAAAATTTTTTTTTTTTACATTTTTAAACTCTGGTGCAAGGGTCAAGGATGTCTCGGGGCGGTTGCAGGGCATTCTGGAGGGGGAGGGTGAAAAACCAGTTGCTGTGGTGCATATAGGTATCAACAATATAGGTAAAAAACGGGATGAGGTCCTAAAAGCTGAATATAGGGAATTAGGAGGTAAATTAAAAAATAGGACCTCAAAAGGTAGTAATCTCAGGATTGCTACCAGTGCCATGTGCTAGTCAGAGTAGAAATAGAAGGATATTTCAGATGAAAATGTGGCTAGAGGAATAGTGCAAGGGGGAGGGATTCAAATTCCTGGGACATTGGAACCGGTGCTGGGGGAGGTGGGACCAGTACAAACTGGACGGTTTGCACCTGGGCGGGACCAGGGCTGATGTCCTCGGGGGAGTGTTTGCTAGTGCTGTTGGGGAGGGTTTAAACTAAAATGGCAGGGGATTGGGAACCTGTGCAGTGAGACAGAGGAAAGGGAAGCAAGGATGGAAACAAAAGACAGGAAGGAGAAAAGCAAAAGTGGAAGGCAGAGAAATCAATGGTGTAAATCAAACAGGGCTACAGTAAATAATAATTCTAAAAGGACTAAGAGTGTTAAAAAAAACAAGCCTGAAGGCTTTGTGTCTTAGTGCAAGGAGCATTTGTAATACGGTGGATGAATTAGCTGCACAAATAGATGTAAACAGATATGATGTAATTGGAATTACGGAGACATGGCTCCAGGGTGACCAAGGCTGGGAATTCAACATCCAAGGGTATTCAATATTCAGGAAGGACAGGGAAAAAGGAAGAGGTGGGGTAGCATTGCTGGTTAAAGAGGAGATTAACACAATAGTAAGGAAGGATATTAGCTCTGATGATATGGAATATGTATGGGCAGAGCTGAGAAATACCAAGGGCAGAAAATGTTAGTGGGAGTTGTATACAGACCCCAAACAGTAATGCTGAGGTTGGGGATGGCATTAAATGGGAAATTAGAGATGTGTGCAATAAGGGCACAGCAGTTATCATGGGTGACTTGAATCTACATATAGATTGGGCTAACCAAATTAGTAACAATACTGTGGAGAAGGAATTCCTAGAGTGTATACGGGATGGTTTCCTGGACCAATATGTCGAGGAACCAACTAGAGATCAGGCCATCATAGACTGGGTATTATGTAATGAGAAAGGATTAATTAACAATGTTGTTGTGTGAGGCCCCTTGGGGAGGAGCGATCATAATATGATAGAATTCTTCATTAAGATGGAGAGTGAAGTAGTTGACTCAGAGACTAGGGCCCTGAATTTAAATAAAGGAAACTATGATGGTATGAGTTGTGAGTTGGCTAGGATGGATTGGGGAATGTTACTTAAAGGGTTGACAGTGGATACGCAATGGCAAATATATAAAGATTGCATGGATGAACTATAGAATTTGTTCATCCCTGTTTGGCATAAAAATGAAACAAAAAAGTTGACTCAACCGTGGCTAACAAGGGAAATTAGGGATAGCATAAGAGTCAAGGAGAGGACATACAAATTGGCCAGAAAAAGCAGCAAAACTGTGGATTGGGAGCAGTTTAGGATTCAGCAAAGGAGGACAAAGGGATTAATTAAGAGGGGGAAAATAGAATACGAGAGTAAGCTTGCAAGGAACGTAAAAATTGACTGTAAAAGCTTCTATAGATATGTGAAGAGAAACGGATTGGTGAAGTCAAGTGTAGGTCCCTTGCATTCAGAATCAGGGGAATTTATAATGGGGAACAAAGAAATGGCAGACCAATTAAATACATACTTTGGTTCTGTCTTCACAAAGGAGGACACAAATAACCTTCCAGAGATGTCAGGGAACATAGGGTCTAATGAGAGGGAGGAATTGAATGAAATCAGTATTTGTAGGGAAATGGTGTCAGGGAAATTGACAGCATTGAAGGCTGATAAATCCCCAGGGCCTGATAATCTACATCCTAGAATACTTAAGGAAGTGGCCCTAGATATAGTAGATGCATTGCTGGTCATCTTCCAAAATTCTATAGACTCTGGAATAGTTCCCATGGATTTAAGGGTAGCTAATGTAACCCCACTATTTAAAAACGGTGGTAGAGAGAAAACGGGGAATTATATACCGGTAAGCCTGACATCGGTGGTGGGGAAAATAATAGAGTCCATTATAAAAGATGTAATAGCAGAGCACTTGGAAAACAGTGACAGGATCGGGCAAAGTCAACATGGATTTACAAAAGGTAAATCATGCTTGACTAATCTACTGGAATTTTTTGAGGATGTAACTGGTAAAATAGATAAGGGAGAACCAGTGGATGTGGTGTATTTGGACTTCCAAAAGGCTTTCGATAAGGTCCTGCATAAGAGATTAGCGTGTAAAGTTAAGGCACATGGGATTGGGGGCAAGGTATTGACTTGGATAGAGAACTGGTTGGCAGACAGGGAGCAAAGAGTTGGAATAAATGGGTCTTTTTCCAAGTAGCAGGCAGTGACTAGTGGGGTACCGCAGGGATCGGTCCTTGGGCCCCAGCTATTCACAATATATATTAATGATCTAGACGAGGGAACTAGATGTAATATCTCCAAGTTTGCAGACGACACAAAGCTGGGTGGGCGTGTGTGCTGTGAGGAGGATACCGAGAAACTCCAGGATGATTTGGACAGTTTGGGTGATTGGGCAGAAGCATGGTAGATGCAATATAACGTGAATAAATGCGAGGTTATCCACTTTGATGTCAAAAACAGGAAGGCAGATTATTATCTGAATGGCAATAGATTGGGAGAAGCAGAAGTGCAACGAGACCTGGGTGTCCTTGTGCACCAGTCGCTGAAGGTAAGCATGCAGGTGCAGCAGGCGGTTAAGAAGGCAAACGGTATGTTGGCCTTCCTAGCGAGAAGGTTTGAGTACAGGAACAAGGATGTCTTGCTGCAGTTGTACAGGGCCTTGGTTAGACCATATCTTGAGTATTGTGTGCAGTTTTGGTCACCTTATCTGAGGAAGGATGTTCTTGCCATGGAGGGAGTTCAGCGAAGATTCACCAGGCTGATACCTGGGATGGCAGGAATGACCTATGAGGAGATTGGGTCGATTGGGCTTATACTCGCTGGAGTTTAGAAGAATGAGAGGGGATCTCATTGAAACTTATAAAATTCTGACAGGACTGGACAGACTAGGTGCAGGAAGGATGTTCCCGATGGTCGGGGTGTCCAGAACCAGGGGTCACAGTCTAAGGATAAGGGGTAAGCCAATTAGGACAGAAATGAGGAGGAATTTCTTCACCCAGAGAGTGGTGAACCTATGGAATTCTCTACCACAGAAGGCAGTAGAGGCCAATTCATTAAATATTTTCAAGAAGGAGTTGGATATATTTCTTAAGGCTAAAGGGATCAAGGGATATGGGGAGAATGCAAGGACATGGTACTGAATTTGGATGATCAGCCATGATCTCATTGAATGGCGGAGCAGGCTCGAGGGGCCAAATGGCCTACTCCTGCTCCTATCTACTATGTTTCTATATTACAGTGTATTTTTATGGCCCGAAGGTTTAATTGTTAAGTAAATACAGGTTCAGGTCAATATCAAAGTTGTTTGGTTAGGAAACTTCACAGATTGGAGTGGGTACTCAGTGGGTAGCACTCGTGCCTGAGTCAGAAGGTCATGTGTTTAAGTTCCACTCCAGAGACTTGAGCACTTAATCCAAGCTGAGTATCGAGGGAGTGCTGCACTGTCGGAGGTGCTGTCTGATGTGCCTCAATGAATCCGAGGCTTGACGTTAATGGAGCAAAGCAAGGCTTTTATTTAACTCAGAAAGTAATACACATTGGAGAAGTGTCTCTCATCCAGAGGTCTGCTGTACTGCTGTGAGACACGCTGGGGCTTGCTTAAGTAGGGGCCAGGTATGGGCGGAGCCCTACACGCAATACAATACAGGTAAGGAAATGAAACTGAAACTAAACTAAACACAGGGAATACAGTGCCTGATGAATGGCATATTTCATCACATTCACCCCTTCTACAGATTTAGTCTGTTCGGGGGTTTGATAGTCCTCTGTGACCGACGTAGCTGTTGTGCTGCCGCGGGTGTCGGCTGGGTGTCCCCGGTGGCCTCCTGGGTCTCTGCCGGGGGCGCCGCCAGGGTTGTTGAAGGGGTAGTTGGTGGGGGCACCGTTGGTCGATGTTCTTCCGGGGGTGGTGAAAGGATAGTGGGTGGGTAAGAATTGCTGTGATCGTTGTTGCTGTTGTTGTCGTGGTTGTTGTCGTTACCGGCTGGGGCGACGTCTTTTATGGACACGGTGTCCTCCCTTCCGTCGGCGTGCCGGACATACGCGTATTGGGGGTTGGCGTGGAGTAGGTGCACTGACTGCACGAGGGGGTCCGTCTTGTGGCCCCTCACATGCCTTCGTACAAATACCGGACCTGGGGTGGAGAGCCATGACGGCTTGGATATGCCTGAGGTGGATTTCCGGGGAAAGAAAAACATTCGTTCATGAGGCGTGGCATTAGTGGCAGTACACAATAGCGACCGTATCGAATGGAGCACATCTGGGAGGACTTCCTGCCAGCGGGAGATAGGGAGGCCCTTGGTCCTTAGAGCTAGAGTGACTGCTTTCCATACTGTCCCGTTCTCTCGCTCCACCTGGCCGTTACCCTGGGGGTTGTAGCTGGTGGTACGGCTCGTGGCGATCCCCCTGGACAGCATGTATTGGCGTAGCTCTTCACTCATGAAGGACGCCCCCCTATCCGTATGGATGTAGCTCGGCATACCGAACAGGCAGAACAGGCTGTTGAGGCATTTAATGACCGTGGCGCTGGTCATGTCTGGGCAGGGGAAGGCGAATGGGAAACGGGAGTATTCGTCCACAATGTTCAGGAAGTAAACATTGCGGTCGACTGATGGGAGGGGGCCCTTGAAATCTAAGCTGAGCCGCTCAAAGGGCCGTGTAGCTTTGATTAAGTGGGCTCTATCTGGGCGGTAGAACCGAGGCTTGCACTCAGCGCAAGTGCGGCAGTTCCTGGTCAGAGACCGAACTCCCTCAATCGAGTAGGGTAAGTTGCGGGACTTTATGAAGTGGAACAGCCGTGTGACCCCTGGGTGGCAGAGGTCATTGTGGAGGGTCTGTAGCCGGTCCCCAGTGGCGCTGGCACACATCCCTCGTGAGAGGGCGTCGGGGGATTCGTTAAAGGCCCCTGGCCGGTAAATGATGTCATACTCGAAGGTGGAGAGCTCAATCCGCCACCTAAGAATCTTATCATTTTTAATCTTCCCCCTCTGTTTATTATTGAACATAAACGCTACCGACCGCTGGTCGGTAAGTAGGGTGAAGCGTTTGCCGGCTAGGTAGTGCCGCCAGTGGCGCACTGCCTCCACGATGGCTTGGGCCTCCTTTTCCACGGAGGAGTGTCTGATCTCGGGCCCTTGGAGGGTCCTCGAGAAGAAAGCTACGGGCCGCCCTGCCTGGTTGAGGGTGGCCGCCAAGGCAAAGTCAGACGCATCACTTTCCACTTGAAAGGGAGTGTTCTCGTCCACTGCCTGTAGCGTGGCCCGCTCAATATCCCGCTTAATGCTTTTGAAGGCGGCGTGGGCCTCAGCAGAGAGCGGAAAAGAGGATGCTTTCAAGAGGGGGCGGGCTTTGTCGGTGTAGTTGGGGACCCATTGGGAATAATAAGAAAATAACCCCAGGCACCTTTTCAGGGCTTTGGGAGTGTTGGGCAGGGGGAGCTCCCAAAGGGGGCGCAATCGGTCGGGGTCTGGTCCGATTTCCCCATTCTCCACCACGCTGCCTAGTATGCAGAGGCGCGTGGTGTTGAAAACGCACTTGTCCTCGTTGTAAGTGAGGTTGAGTTTTTGTGCGGTTTTCAGGAACCTCTCGAGGTTCGAGTCGTGATCCTGCTGGTTGTGACCGCAGATGGTGACGTTGTCGAGGTAGGGGAAGGTTGCCTGCAAGTGGTGGTCATCGACCATGCGGTCCATCTCCCTCTGGAAGACCGAGACTCCATTCGTCACCCCAAAGGGGACTCTGAGGAATTGGTAGAGGCGTCCGTTCACCTCGAAGGCGGTGTACGGGCGGTCCTCTGGTCTGATAGGGAGCTGGTGGTACGCTGACTTGAGGTCGATGGTGGAGAACACCCGGTATTGGGCGGTTTGGTTCACCATCTCGGATATGCGGGGTAGCGGGTAGGCGTCTAGCTGGGTGTATAGATTAGCCGTCTGGCTATAATCTATCACCATCCGCTTCTTCTCGCTACCCCTCACCACCACCACTTGGGCGCGCCACGGGCTGTTGCTGCGTTCGATAATGCGCTCCTTCAGGAGCCTGTCTACCTCGGTCGCGATAAACCGCCTGTCCTCCCAGCTGTACCTCCTGCTTTTGGTCGCTATTGGCCGGCAGTTGGGAGTAAGGTTCGCGAATAGCGAAGGCGGCTTTACCTTCAGGGTAGCCAGACCGCACACTGTGAGGGGCGGCTGGGACCCGCCGTAATTGAGCGTGATGCTTTGGTGGTGGCACTGGAAATCCAGGCCCAAGATCACGCTCGCACATAGATTCTTCATGATTAGTAATTTAAAATTATCGTACACAGTTCCGTTAATGGACAATTGTACCGCGCAGTAACCCATAATGGTCGATGTCTGGGTTTTATCAGCCATAGAGATGGTGCCCCGAGCAGGGACCACCGTTAGAGAGAGTTGTTGAGCTAGTTCAGGGTGGATAAAACTCTCCGTGCTTCCACTGTCAATTAAACATTTAACCCCGCACCCGTTTACCTCGATGTCCACCATTGATTTGGATAGCGGGTGCGGTCTGGTCTGGTCCACTGTGACCGATGCCACTGTAGGGCCCTGATCGAGACAAGATGGCGTCCACGCTGTCTGCTCACAAGATGGCGGACCCCACGAGGTCGGGCAAGATGGCGTCCAAGATGACCGCTCCCACGGCGCACACGCGGCGGTGGCGGGTTTTCCAGCGGGGTTCCCTCTGCACACCTTCCCGAAGTGCCCCTTCTTACCGCACTTAAAGCAGGTGGTGCCTTTCGCCGGGCACAGGTTTCTGAAGTGCTTCGGCTGCCCGCAGAAGTAACAGTTGGGGCCCCGACGCGTCGCGGCTGTCGTAGGGCTTCTGGGGGGAGAGCGGGGCCCCGACGGTGTCGGGCTGCCGGGCGGGGAAGATGCCTTCCAAGATGGCGGCGCCCTTGGTGCACACGTGGCAGCGTGGGCGGCGCGGGCCAAAGAGTAGGCGTCCGAGTTTCTCTGGGCCACATCCAGGGATCGCGCTGTGTCCACAGCCTGTTTCAGGTCCAATCCCGTTTTTTCCAGTAGTCTCTGCCGGATGTAAGTGGAGCTGAGGCCTGCGATAAAGGCATCACGAACAAGCTCATCAGTGTACACTGCGGCTTTTACACCTTGGCACTTGCAGTCTTTGCCAAGCGTTTTCAGGGTGACTAGGAACTCATCCAACGATTCCCCAGGTCGCTGTGTGCGAGTAGCGAGCAGATGCCTAGCGTACACCTCGTTCGTAGGCTGCTGGTAATGCGCCTTTAGGATGTCGCAGGCGGCCGGGTACGTGTCGGCGTCTTGGATGGGGGGTAAACCCGGTGGCTTACCCAATTCTGCAGGATTCCGAGTTTCATACTCTCAGCGTCCGTAGCGCCTGTGATGGCTGCGGAATTGTCCAGGAAGAATTCCATACACTTAAACCAGTGTCCGAATCGTGCCGATGCATCCGAAGCATGCGGGTCCAAATCCAAACGTTCGGGTTTCAAGAGTTGGTCCATTGCGTTGAAAATTGAGTTAATAAAATTGATGTGACTCAATGAATCCGAGACTCGGCGTTAACGGAGCAAAGCAAGGCTTTTATTAACTCAGAAAGTAATACACATTGGAGAAATGTCTCTCATCCAGAGATCTGTTGTACTGCTGTGAGACACGCTGGGGCTTGCTTAAGTAGGGGCCAGGTATGGGCGGAGCCCTACACACAATACAATACAGGTAAGGAAATGAAACTGAAACTAAACTAAACACAGGGAATACAGTGCCTGATGAATGGCATATTTCATCACACTGTCTTTTGGATGAGATGTTAAACCGAGGCCCAGTCTGCCCTCACATGTGGATGTAAAAGATCCCATTGCACTATTTCGAAGGAGAGCAAGGGAATTCTCCCCGGTGTCCTGAGCAATATTTATCCCTCAACCAACATCACTAAAACAGATTAGCTGGCCACTATCACATTGCTGTTTGTGGGACCTTGCTGTGCGCCACTTGGCTGCTACAGTTCCCTACATTAGAACAGCGATTACAGTTTGAAAGTACTGAGACACCTGAGATCATGAAAGGCACTGTATAAATGCAAGTTACTTCTTAAATGAAAGATACCAATTCCGGTCAGTACCAGAAGCCTGTGAAAGAGGCTGGTGTGCATTCATTTGACGTACAATTACAAGATGGTGCCACACACAAACAGAGTTTGCAAGCAGTAAAGCATCCTACTGGGGCTTGTGCCTGTTTTCTTTAAGGGACAGGCCCGAGGGAAGACAAACTGGGAGTCTGAATCTGTCCAAATGGGCGCAAATGGTACTGTTCAGATGTGGACGGGAGAAAGAGGAATATTGTAGGAATATGTAAACACACGCGGAATGAACGTACTTACTTGTCCACACAAGGAGCACAGCAGGCTTGCTGATGTCATTCTGATTGACGTTACGCTTGACTGAGAAAATTGAGATGTTATAAAGTCTTCCTGGGGACAGTGACCTCAGCCGGTGCCGTGATCTGCTTTTGTCGACAAAATCGGTCTTGCGCACTTCCCCGTCGTAGGATGTGTACGTTACCGCAAAGCCATCGATCAGCTCGTGGGCGCTGTCGGCCCCTGGGCCGTGCCACGAGATTTCGATCTCCGTACCCTCTGATCTTTCCACCATCAGTGCCGCTGGTGGAGCGAGTTCTGGGAAATGAAATGAAACAGGAATGAGCAGAATGGCAGCACTTGCTGAGAATGAGCCAACAGCAGGCACTCATTTACATTTTCTCTACTTCCCTACTGTGGTCTCCACCCTACTGCCATGTCCATCGAGAGGGGAGCAAAGGTGATATGGTGTATCAGGCCCACTCATTCCACAACCCATGTACAATCTACTCTATCATGGACTCTACCCACCCATTTAATCTCCTCCTACAGCCCATGTACACTCTCTACCCTATCATAGACTCTACCCACCCATTTAATCTCCTCCCATAGCCCTTTAACACTCTCTACCCTACCCACCCATTTAATCTCCTCCCATAGCCCATTAACACTCTCTACCCCATCATGGACTCTACCCATCCAATTAATCTCCTTCCACAGCCCATGTATAATCTACCCGATCATAAACTCTACCCATCCATTTAATCTCCTTCCACAGCCCATGTACACTCTATCCTAACATAGACTCGACACCACCTATTTAATCTTCCACAGCCCTTGTACAATCTACCCCACCCAATTAATCTCCTTCCACAGCTCGTGTACAATCTACTTTACCACGGACTCTACCCACCCATTTAATCTCCTGGGGTAAAGTTCATAGAATCGTACAGCACAGAAGGAGACCGTTCAGCCCATCATGCCTGTGCCGGCTCTTGAAAGAGTTAGCCAATTAGTCCCATTCCCCCACTCTTTCCCCATAGCCCTGAAAATTTTTCCTTTTCAAGTATATATCCAATTCCCTTTTGAAAGTTACTATTGAACCTGCTTCCATCACCCTTTCAGGCAGTGCATTCCAGATCATAACTCACTGCATAAAAAAATTCTAATTTCTCCTCTGATTCTGTTGCCAATTATCTTAAATCTGTTTCCTCCAGTTACTGACCCTCCTGCCAGTGGAAACAGTTTCTTCTTATTTACTCTAACAAAACCTTTCAAAATTTTGAACACCTATTAAATCTCCCCTTTATTATGTCCATGTATAATTGAGACACGGACTGCAGGAGTTGGTTATAACAGGTCTTTACTGAATGGAGGCAACCTGGAACTATTATGCAAATGTTACTACACAGGCTTATATACAGGGGTGGTCACTACTGGTACTGCAGTATACAGGGGCTGCAGAATATAGTTCCTTCTGCAAAGTACATACACTGCAATTCCTCCCCTTTTAGCTAAACAGTACATAACATTCAATTTACAATGAAATAACATATTTACAATTACAGTTGCTAGATATATTAGTTGAAGTTAAGCAATTATAAGTTCAATCTTTGAGGAGGCTTCCTGATTCTGTCTGGATAACGCCTCTTTGGGGTATCAGGTTCTTCTGGCAACGTTGAGTCGGGATCAACGTCGTTGTTTGGTTCTGAGGTAGATGCAGTTGGTACTTCAGTTTCATCGCCAGGAGTATAGATCGTGGTGTGGAGTTGACGTTTCCCAGTGACTCTAGAATCTGGTCAGCATGGCATCTTACAATGCTCTCTCCAATGTCCACGGTATACATTAGAGGTCCTTGCCGTGTACAGATCGTTCCTGGCTGCCATTTCACTGTGCGGTAGTCCCGGCCCAAAACTGGTTGACCTATCTTAAAACTCCTGGTCGGCCTTTCATTCATATTCTGAAACTGCCTGTTCTCCACATCTCTTCTGATGTTTGGCTTAACCAAATCCAAGCGGCATCGTAGTCTTCGATTGAAGAACATCATGGCTGGAGTTTGGTTGGTAACTGCATGTGTCGCATTCCGGTAGGCAAACAAGAAGTTATCCACCTTGTGCTGTAGGGGTATATCTTCATTACACATTGCCTTGATAGCCTTCTTGAGTGTTTGAACGAACCTCTCGGCCAATCCACTAGTGGCCGGATGATATGGGGCGGATGTGTAATGCTTAACACCATTGTTCTTTAAGAACCTCCAGAACTCTTCAGACACAAACTGTGGTCCACTGTCGGAGCAAATCTGTTCAGGCAGCCCATTCCTGGCGAATATGGTTCGTAAGACTGTGATAGTTTTTTCCGTGCTGGTTGAGGACATTTTTATTACCTCTGGCCACTTTGAATGTGCATCCACCGCAATTAAAAACATCGAGTCCATAAATGGACCAGCAAAATCAATGTGCACCCTTTGCCATGGAGATGAGGGCCACTCCCATGGATGTAGAGGGGCTTGTGGTGGGGCGTTTTGGACCTTCTGGCATCCTGTACAGCTCTTGGTCATCTCTTCGATTTCTCTATCGATTCCCGGCCACCACACAAACGCTCTGGCTAAGTTCTTCATTTTTACCCCTCCCAGATGACCCTCATGAAGCTCATCCTTCAATTGGGGTGGAATTACTACTCTGGATCCACACATCAAGGTTCCTCTGCACACTGACAGCTGTTCTCTTCTCGGCGAGAATGCTTGCAGCAGTGGTTCACCATGTGCTGGCCATCCCTTCACCGTTAAATCATAGACCCAGGAGAGTGTCGGGTCATTTTGTGTTTCCTTTTCTATGTTTCCATTCGTCACAGGGAGACATTCGACTATGGTCGAGTGGAATATCTCCACTGGATCCACTGCAAGTTCTTCTTCCACCGTCGGCAACGGTAGGCGCGACAATCCATCAGCATTCCCATGCTGTTTAGTTCCTTTGTACTCGATGTCATATTGGTGTGCCCCTAGGAAAAGGGACCACCTCTGTAGCCGTTGTGCTGTCATTATCGGTACGCTCTTCTGAGGGTTGAAAATGGAGACAAGAGGTTGATGATCAGTAAGTAGAGTAAATTTCTGACCGTGCAGGTAGTGATTGTACTTCTTCACCCCCCACACCAGGCTGAGGGCCTCGCTGTCAATCTGGGCATAGTTACGCTCGGCTGAAGTTAACGAGTGTGACGCAAAAGCAATCGGCCTCTCTGAACCATCAAGGAATTTACGTGACAGTACCGCCCCAATGCCGTAGGGAGACGCATCACACGCCAGTCTTATCGGTAGTGATGGGTTGTAGTGAGCCAATACTTCTCTTGAAGTGATTAGGTCCTTACTCTTCTGAAAGGCCCGCTGAAATTCATCGCTCCATTTCCATGCTACTCCCGTTTGTAGTAGGGTGTTGAGTGGGTGCAGAATTGTGGACAAATTCGGCAAAAACTTATGGCAGTAATTCACCAATCCGAGGTATGACCTCAGTTGCGACACATTTTCAGGCGCTGGAGCCTTAACTACCGCTTCAATTTTGTCAGGGGACTTATGTAACCCCTCTTCATCAATCACGTGGCCACAATACGATATCTGTTTCTTAAAAAACTCGCACTTGGGGCGATTGGCCCGTAGCCCATGTTCACGTAGTCTAGTGAGCACCTGCTCTAGGTTGGCAAGGTGTTCACTGTCATCTTCACCTGTCATTAGGATGTCGTCCAAGTAACACTGAGTCCCCGGAATTCCTTGCAGGACTTGTTCCATCGCTCTTTGCCATATCGCCGGAACTGATGCTACCCCGAATACCCGTCGATTATACTGGTAAAGACCTTTGTGAGTGTTTATCGTGAGATACTTCCTGGAGGATTCTTCAACCTCCATCTGCAAATATGCTTGTGCTAGGTCAATTTTTGTAAAACGCTTCCCTCCAGATAGTGAGGCGAAGATATCTTCTATCCTTGGAAGAGGATATTGTACTGTGTAAAGGACTGGGTTCACCGTCACCTTGAAGTCACCACAGATGCGAACCTTCCTTGGCTCCTCAGACTTATTGTTTAACGTTTTCTTCATGACAGGAATGATGGGTGTCGCCCACTCGCTCCAGTCTACCTTAAATAACACGCCTGCATTCTCCAGATTCTCCAGCTCTGCCTCGACGGCTGGGCGAATTGCATATGGTACCGGTCTTGCTTTGAAAAACTTGGGAATTGCATTCTCTTCTATTTTTATCGAGGCGGTTACGCCTTTAAGAGTTCCCAGTTCTTGTTGAAATACCTCTTTAGCGTTAGCCAAGATTTTTGACAATCATCCAGGAGTGACGTCGTCATCCTTTTTACCAGCCACCGTCAGTGCCTGAATGGAGTGCCAGTCTAAATGTATCTTTCTGATCCATTCACGTCCCAATAACGGTGGTCCACCATCTTGCAGTATGTACAGATACAATTTCTGTCTTTCCTTGCCGTTGTATTCGACAGGCACCCTTATTTTTCCTCTGGGGTATACTTTTTGCCCCGTATACGTCTTCAAGACAATGGATGTCTCTTTCAAGGGTATGTGTGAGAATAGCCGCTCGTAGTCTCGTCGATTCATGACGGTTAGAGCTGATCCTGTATCCAATTCCATTTTGACTTGGGACCCTGCTATCGTGAGGGTGACCCAAATGGTTCGGTGATCCTCTTTTGCGATTATGTTGTGAAGTTTGAGACAGCTTAGTCTCTTGTTCCCGGATTCACTATCGCTCATCTGGCCTTCGGAACTACTGTCCATCATCTTTTGTACTTTCCTGTACGGTTCCTTAGTAGCCTTTTTGTTGTCATTGGTCTTCTTCCCAGACCTGCAAACTCGTGCAATGTGTCCCATCTTTCCGCATTGCCAGCATATTTTGTCCTTGGACCAGCAGTCCTTCTGGTCATGGTTTGTTCTGCCGCAGCGATAACATTTTGCAAATTCCCGTGTCATTTCGTGGGTGCCATATTCCTGTGGCTTTTGCTGTATTTCCACAGCTCCCCTTGCTGCTGCTTCATATGATACTGCCACGCTGAAAGCCTTATCTAGCGTCAGCTCTTTCTCTGAGAGTAACCTCTTCTGGGTTCCTTCACTCAGGAGTCCACAGACAAATTTGTCCCGTAACCTATCTGCCAGTCTTGCTCCAAACTGGCAGTGCTTTGATAGCTTGTTCCGTAAGGTAATCAGCATTGCTCTCATCTTTATGCTGATTTCTCCTGTGGAATTTAAATCTTTCTGCTATCAGCAGCGGTGTAGGATTTAGGTGTTCCTGTAGGATAGCAACAATTTTGTTAAAACTCTTCGCCTTCGGTTTGGCTGGAGTAATCAGGTCCTGCAATAGGCCGTACATTCTTGTGCCCATTAAGTTTAGCAGTACCGATGCCTTTTTCTCATCGGCTACTTCGTTTGCCTCGCAATATACCTCGACTCTTTCCACATACGTGGTCCAGTCTTCTATTGCATTATCGAAGGCAGTGATATTGCCAGTCTTCGGCATCTTAGAAATCTAAGATGGCGCCTCCCGCGCTTTGCCTTCTTCCCCGCTGGATTAAGATTGCGCCTCCCGCGCTTTCTGTCTTCTCCGCTGTTGCTAGCGCTGTTACTGGCATTTTATGCCTTGATGGCGACGCCCTATGGTCTTCGCGCACTTCCCCCCGCGCTGCTGCTAACGCCGCTCTCCGCGGTTCCCGTGGCAAGCTGCAGCTCCTTGCGGCTTTCTGCGCGTTTAATTTTTATTATTTCCCCGTCGTCGGAACAACCCTGCGGACTCTTGCCTCCCTCTTCTCGGGTCTGTGCACTGCCCGGCTTCGTAGCACCGGCCGCGCCCTGTGTGCTCCACCCTCTCTCTCTCTCTCCTCTTCCCGACAATGCTGCTCGGCCCTGTTGCAAAGCCACCCGCTCGAGCTCTAGACCGCCGCAGCCCAGGAAGGATCAGTGTACTACCTGCCGCCAGCCCGATTAGCTGAAGCACCATCAACAGGATAACCAAGCCCCGCTCTCGACAGCCTCTCCTGCAATTCTTCAACTCCGCTGACTCAGAGGCGGATGCCCACGGTCGACGCCCGTTTCTTCTGTTTCTTTCTTCCTTCTAGCCTCGACCTCTGATAACTTCGCTTCAGGGATGGAATCCCATGAGGTGGTGCAGACTGTAGGTAAGTTTGTATCTGCTCGTTGCCAGTATTATGTCCGTGTATAACTGAGACACGGACTGCAGGAGTTGGTTATAACAGGTCTTTACTGAATGGAGGCAACCTGGACCTACTATGCAAATGTTACTACACAGGCTTATATACAGGGGTGGTCACTACTGGTGCTGCAGAATATAGTTCCTTCTGCAAAGTACATACACTACAACCTTAACCTTCTCTACTCTAAGGAGAACAATCCAAGCTTCTCTAGTCTCTCCAGATAACTAAAGTCCCTCATCCCAGGTAGCATTCTGGTATGCAAAGATAACCCCCGGCTTCTTTTCTCTACTGCAAACTGTCTTTTTAAACCCCTCTCCTCTGTCTCCTGTCCCCTTACCTCCAATAACTCATGGACTTCACTGTTTCGAAGACAGAGACCATCCAATCAGCTGCCTCTGCCATTTTCTTTCCTTCCCCTAGCTGACGGGGCCAAACTTCCTCTAAGGTTCCCCCTGCCCTAGCCCTGAACTCATATTTTTCTCCAGTTTCTCTCCGATCTCCCCTTATGACCTTTCCGTGCTCATCCTGTCCATGAGACCCACTTCCTGCTCCCTCGACCCTATTCCCACTAAACTGCTGACCACCCAAATTCATTTTCCGGGTCCCATTTAAGCTGACATTTTTAACGGTTCGACCTCAGGTAGTGTCCCCTGTCCTTCAAATCTGCCGTCATCACGCCTCTCCTCAAAAAACCAACCCCTGACCCCTCCGTCCTTGCAAACTACCGCCCCATCTCCAATCTCCCTTTCCTCTACAAAGTCCTTGAACATGTTGTCGTCTCCCAAATCCGTGCCTGTTGAGATACCGTGGCAAACGTGGGAGTCGAGACCAGAGCTATTGAAAACACAACTGCTTTATTCCATCCACATGTCAAACAGGAACTAGAAAAGCCCGCGCATCCACTTAAATACTTCCCAGACAGGAAGTGCTCCCGGCAGCCTGTCCCTGCGGGAAACAAGTTGCCGGAGGAAAGGGCCCCCGGCTGGGGGCTTCTGCTTAGACTGTCTGTGCCGCCATGAGCGGATTATGTCCAGTGGTGGCGTGTCGCCACAGAGCTCCCCCCAGAATCCGCTTAGGAGGAGTGGACGAGTCGTGACGGTGGTCTAATGGTTCTGCCGCAGCGGCTCTGAGTGGTCGCCGGTCTGGTTGGTTGGGTCGGGCGGTTCACCGCCGGCTGTGCTGGCTTGCCGGGGGGACGGCCTCTAGTTGGAGGCTGGGCCACGGGGACCTGTTCCCCTGGTTCTGTGTGTGCTGGTTTGAGCCGGTCGATGGAGACTGTGTCGACCCTGTCGCCGAGTCGCAGCTTGAAGACCTTGTCCCCGGTTTGTAGTACCTCGTACGGTCCGTCGTACGGGGGTCGCAGGGGCCCGTGGTGCGCGTCGTGTCGCACGAAGACGAAGCGCGCCTGCTGTAAATTTGGCGGGACGTGAGGTGCGAGTTCGCCGTGTCAGTTGACCGGAAGTGGGGCGAACTGCTGAGCAGAAGAGAACGAGTTGAGCCGCTGCTGTTCGGCCGACCAAGGCTTGGTAGGCTCCGGAAGGAATTCGCCTGGGACGCGCAGCGGTTGTCCGTAGACTAACTCCGCTGCCGAGGACTGGAGGTCTTCCTTGACCGCGGTGCGTAGGCCGAGTAGCACCCACGGCAGGCGGTCAGTCCAGGTACTGTCCTGCAGGCCGGCGCGGAGTGAGGCCTTGAGTGACCTGTGGAAGCGTTCACAAAGTCCGTTGGCCTGCGGGTGGTACGCCGTGGTGCGGTGGAGCGTCACCCCGAGGTTGCGTGCTGTGGCCGTCCAGAGTTCGGAGGTGAACTGGGCGCCTCTGTCGGAGGTTATGTCGGCCGGTACGCCGAACCTCGCAACCCAGGTGTTAACGAACGCCCTGGCGATGTCGGCTGTGGTGGTGGAGGACAGCGGCACTGCCTCAGGCCAGCGTGTGTAGCGGTCGACCATCGTGAGGAGATAAGTTTGGCCTTGCGATGGCGGCAGGGGACCGACGATGTCGACGTGTACGTGGTCGAAGCGGCGGCTGGGTACCTCGAAGTCTCCCAGGGGTGCTTTGGTGTGCAGCTGTACCTTAGCCCGTTGGCAGGCGAGGCAGGAGGTGGCCCAAGTCCGAACATCTCTGCTGAGGCCGCGCCAGATGAAGCGCTTGGAGAGGAGTTTGACGGATGCGCGGGAACCCGGGTGAGAGAGCCCGTGGAGCGCGTCGAAGATGCGGCGGCGCCAGGTCTCAGGGACGACCGGCCTGGGGTGGCCGAGTGAGACGTCACAAGTGACTGCCGTGGCTTCGGGCCCGTGCGCGACCTTGGCTAGGCGTAGCCCTGGCAGGCTGGTAGCCGCCGAGAGGAGGTCTGGGTCCGTGAGCTGGGCCGCTGCTAGTTGTGCGTAGTCGACCGCGAGGTGATTCGCACAGACGGCGGGACGGGAAAGGCAGTCGGCGACCACGTTGTCTCTACCGGAGACGTGCTGAATGTCCGTAGTAAACTCGGACACGGCCGCGAGCTGGCGTTGCTGCCTAGCGGACCAGGGTTCGGTGTGCTTGGCCATCGCGTATGTGAGTGGCTTGTGGTCCACATACGCGGTGAAGGGGCGGCCTTCCAGGAGGAACCTGAAATGGCGGACCGACAGGTGGAGCGCGAGAAGCTCGCGGTCGAAAGTGGAGTATTTGACCTCCGGGGGGCGCAGTTGGCGGCTGTAGAAGGCAAGTGGCTGCCACGCGCCATTGACCCACTGCTCGAACACGGCCCCGACCGCGTGGTCGGAGGCGTCGGTGGTGAGCGCGACCCGGGCATCGGCCCTCGGGTGCGCGAGCAGAGTGGCGTCGGCGAGCGCGTTTTTGGTGGCGTCGAAGGCGGCTGCCGTGTCAGTGGTCCAGGCTACGTCCATCTTGCCGGATTTTCCTCGGAGGGAGTCGTATAGGGGCTGCCGCTCTGGGGATGAACCTGTTGTAGAAGTTCACCATCCCGAGGAACTCCTGGAGGCCCTTGATGGTTGTAAGGCGGGGAAATTGCTGGACGGCCTGCACCTTGTTGGGCAGGGGGACGGCCCCAGCAGGGGTGATGTGGTGACCGAGAAAATCGATCTCGGTTAGGCCGAATTGGCACTTCGCCGGGCTGAGGATGAGCCCCTGTTGGGCTAGGCGCCCGAACAGGATGCGAAGGTGTTCGAGGTGTTCCTGTTTGGAGGAGCTGGCCACGAGAATGTCGTCTAGATAGACGAATAGGAAGTTCAGGTCCCGGAGGACTGAGTGCATAAGGCGCTGGAAAGCCTGTGCTGCATTCTTGAGGCCGAAGGGCATCCTCAGGAACTCGAACAGGCCGAATGGGGTGATGACGGCCGTTTTGGGGATGTCCGTGGGGTGTATGGGGACTTGGTGGTAACCGCGCACCAGGTCGACTTTGGAAAAGACGGTTCGTCCGGCCAGTCGGGCCGAGAAGTCCTGGATGTGTGGCACCGGGTATCGATCGGGGGTGGTGGCGTCGTTGAGGCGGCGGTAGTCCCCGCAAGGGCGCCAGCCTCCGCCGGGTTTGGGGGCGATGTGGAGGGGCGAGGCCCAAGGGCTGCTGGAGCGGCGGATGATGCCGAGTTGTTCCATGGTGGTGAACTCGGCCCGCGCGATTTCCAGCTTGGCCGGGTTGAGTCTGTGGGCGTGGGCTGAAACTGGGGGGCCGGTGGTGGGGATATAGTGTTCCACACCGTGCTTGGCGGCTTTGGCCGAAAAGGTCGGGTTAGTGAGGGCGGGAAACTCAGCTAGGAGTGCCAAGTAGCGTCCGTGGCTCTGGCGAGGCAGTAGGTCGTCAGGCCGGCCGAACGGGCCGGGGTAAAGGCGCCAGGGATGGGGGCCATAGTGTTGATGTCGACGAGGTGGTGCCTCGGAATGTCGACAAGGAGGCCGTGGGCACGTAGGAAGTCGGCACCGATGAGTGGGCAGAGGACCTTGGCTGTGAGGAACTCCCAGCGGTAGCGGCGGCCCGCGAGGTCGAGCGTGACCATGCGGGTGCCATATGTGCGGATGTCAGAGCCGTTGGCTGCAGCCAGTGTGATACCCCGTGTGCCGCGTTGGATCTCGAGGGCGGAGGCGGGGGTGATGCTGTGCTGGGCCCCTGTGTCACACAGAAATCGGCGGTTGGTTCTGTCGTCAGTGACGTACAGTAGGGGCTCCTTCTGCCCCGCGGCCATCGCGGGGGGGGGGTTTGAAGGTACACGGTGGCGTGCAGCGTTGAGCCCTAGCGCCAAAACGGGTGTGGTAGTAGCAGTGACCCGGAGTGGTAGGGCGGTCGGGCCTAGCGGCCCGGGAAGACCGCGTGGTCGTTGCCGTGAGGTCGGGCGCGACGTCGCGAGCGGCCTGTGCAGAGAGCAGCCGGTCGGCCTTTTCGGCTATATCATTCAGGTCCGTGGAGCCAGACTCCACAATGAGCGGGCGGATGCTGGCGGGGAGCTGCCGAATGAAAAGCGTGCGAAAAAGGGCGCCGGGATTTTTGTCGTCTGAGAGGGACAGCATGTGGGAAAGCAGGTCTGATGGTGAAGCGTCACCAAGGCCGGGGAGGTCCAGGAGTTGGCAGTGGCGCTGGTAAGAGGACGTTTGAAATTTTTTAAGTAGCGCAGCCTTCAGATGTTCGTACTTGCCATCCGTTGGTGGATTCTGCAGCGCTGCCCAAACCTTGGGGACTGTAGCGTAGGTGAGCGAGGCGACGAGGTAGTCGTACTTTGTGGCGTCGACTGTAATGCCTTTCAGCCGGAATCTGGACTCAGCTTGAACGAACCAGGCTTCGGCGAGGTTCTCCCAAAAGTCTGGTAATTTAACCGTGACTGCGTTTGTATCCGCCATGCTAGCTTAGGATTCGTCCTGTGCGTCGGGGTCACCAGTGTTGAGATACCGCGGCAAACGTGGGAGTCGAGACCAGAGCTATTGAAAACACAACTGCTTTATTCCATCCACATGTCAAACAGGAACTAGAAAAGCCCGCGCATCCACTTAAATACTTCCCAGACAGGAAGTGCTCCCGGCAGCCTGTCCCTGCTGGAAACAAGTTGCCGGAGGAAAGGGCCCCCGGCTGGGGGCTTCTGCTTAGACTGTCTGTGCCGCCGTGAGCGGATTATGTCCAGTGGTGGCGTGTCGCCACATGCCCATCTTTCCCGAAACTCCATGTTTGAATCCCTCCAATCAAGTTTCTGCCCCACCACGGTACCGAAATGGCTCTCATCAAAGTCACAAATGACATCCTATGTGACTGTGACAAAGATAAACTATCCCTCCTTGTCCTTCTCGACCTGTCTGCAGTCTTTGACACGGTTGACAACTCGCCTGGTTCCAGTCTTATCTATCTAATTGTAGCCAGAGAATTACCTGCAATGACTTCTCTTCCCTCAAGGATCTATCCTTGGACCCCTCCTATTTCTCATCTACATGCTGCCCCTTGGCGATATCATCCGAAAACACAGTGTCAGTTTCCACATGTACACTGACGACACCCAGCTCTACCTCACCACTACTTCTCTCGACCCCTCCAGTATCACTAAATTGTCAGACTGTTTGTCCGACACCCAATACTGGGTGAGCAGAAATTTCCTCCAATTAAATATTGGGAAGACTAAAGCCATTGTCTTCGATCCCTGCCACAAACTCCGTTCCCGAGTCACCGACTCCATCCCTCTCCCTAACATCTGTCTGAGGCTGAACCAGACTGTTTGCAACCTTGGTGTCATATTTGACCCTGAAATGAGCTTCTGACCACATATCCACGCCATAACTAAGATCACCTATTCCACCTCTGTAACATCGCCCATCTCTGCCCCTGCCTCAGCTCATCTGCTGCTGACACCCTCATCCATGCCTTTGTTACCTCTAGACTTGACTATTCCAACGCACTCCTGGCTGGCCTCCCACATTCCACCCTACATAAACTTGAGGTCATCCAAAACTTGGCTGTCTGTGTCCTAACTTGCACCAAGTCTGGTTCACCCATCACCCCTGTGCTTGCTGACTTATATTGGCTCCAGGTTAAGCAATGCCTTGATTTTGCAATTCTCATCCTTGTTTTCAAATCCCTCCATGGCCTTGCCCTTCTCCATCTCTGTAATTTCCTCCAGCCCCTCAACGCCCCCCTCCCCCCCCCCCACCTCCGAGTTATCTGTGCTCCTCTAGTTCCGGTCTCTTGAGCATCCCTGATTTTAATCGCTCAATCATTGGTGGCCGTGCCTTCAGCTGCCTAGGACACAAGCTCTGGAATTCCTTCCCATAACTCTCTCTCCTCCTTTAAGGCGCTCCTTAAAACCTACCTCTTTGACCACGCTTTTGGTCACCTGCCCTAATATCTCCTTATGTGGCTCAGTATCAAATTTTGTTTTATGACACTCCAGTGAAATGCCTTGGGACGTTTTACTGCCTTAAAGGCGCTATATAGATACACATTGTTGTTGTAATTTCCTCTGCACCCTCTCCAAGGTCCTTCCTAAAGTCTGGTGCCCAGAGTTGGACACAATACTCCAGCTGAGGCCTAACCAGTGATTTATAAAGGCTTAGCATAAGTTTTGTACTCCACGCCTCTATTTGCAAAGCCAAGGGGCCCATATTTTTTTTTAATTAACCTTATCAACTTGCCCTGACACCTTCAAAAATTTGTGAATGTGAACCCCAGGTCTCTCTGTTCCTGCACCCCTTTCAAATTGTGCCATTTACTTAATTTTGCTTCTCCTTGTTCTTCCTTCCAAAATGCATCACTTCACATATGTCCTGTATCAATACTCCCTGGCCCCCAAAGTATTTAAGCAAAACTCTTAATATTCATCCATCCTCATATTCCCACTCCGGCCTGATGCAGTTCCCTCTCTCCTCACTCTGACCTCAAAACCACAAGAATCATTCTGTTCCATAGACAGTCGACCCCAGTGTTGTCCAATACGTTAGCCACTAGCCACATGTGCCTAATTGCATTTCTGATTAATGAAAAATAAATGAATAATAGACACCGTTGTTGTGCATGTGATCTCAAGTCTCATATTCGCATGGCGTATGTATGTGAACTTCAACCTTTTTGTGCATTTGTTGGTAAACTGGTACGGCAAACGCAAAGTATGGGAGTGTTTTTTGATCGTTGTGAATGCTTTACTTCCTTTGCTACTTTGATCATTGTGAATGCTTTACTTCCTTTGCTACTGAATGGCGGTGGATGTAAATATCCACATGTCAAGTAAAATACTTGTATTGTGTGGGTGTATGTGATGCATTTTCTACTAAAATTAGTGCAAGTGGCTAAAATGATGTCACCGTAGCCTCACCTGTGGCTAGTCAGCAATTTCTACTGAACAACACTGGTCTATTTCTGGAACCTGCAATCCTGTCCCAGCTAGGCCTGCAGACAGGTGTACGGGATCATCCAGGGGCAGCAATTTCAGGAACAAGTCGAGCAGGCCTTTTACAGGCTCATGTTTCAGCAATCCAGTGTATCTGGGTGCAGACCTCGGAAATTTCCCCTAATGCCTTACACACTTTTGCTGCAAGTCTGATTCACATTCACTGCTCTGTGAGGAGGAATGACACTTCTTATCCATTCCTTACAGTCTTTCTTGAGGCTTGTTCATTCAGTTACTTGCCATCCATAGGGATTAGTTTGTGACATTGGAGAATGGAGCTATGGAGCGTCCATTCATTGGGAGCATGGGGATGTTTAATTTTAGAATATCAGTCTTGCTCCGACATCATTTCCAGCTGCTCCCACTTCACTCCTAACCACTCCCACATCATTCTTAGCCCTGCTTTTTGTCCTACTTCCAGCGGTGCTGATTGTCTATCACACCTTGCTCCACTCACACCTGTACTGATATTCTATCACACCTGTACTGATGTTCTATTACTCCCAGCTCCACACACCTGTACCGATGTTCTATTACTCCCAGCTCCACACACCTGTACTGATGTTCTATCACACCTGTACTGATGTTCTATTACTCCCAGCTCCACACACCTGTACCGATGTTCTATTACTCCCAGCTCCACTCACCTGTACTGATGTTCTATCACACCTGTACTGATGTTCTATCACTCCCACTTCGCTTACACCGGTCTAAACAGTTCTATGGTGAGTGCTTGCCACTTGCTCCTTACCTGTGTCACAGTGTTTGCCCGAGTAGCCAACTTTGCAAGTGCAGATGTACGATTCGTTCACAATGCGGCAGAAACCACGCGCACCACAGGGGCTGAGGCGGCAGGGATTCACAACTGGCAGAACAACACAAAGAAACGCAACATTACTGACCAGTCATCAGGATCTACACACTGGGGAAATGGTTAACGTGCAAATTTTAATCACATAGAGTGAGGTAGAGTGAGCTTTACTTTGTATCTAACCCGTGCTGTACCTGCCGTGGAAGTGTTTGATGGGACAGTGTAGAGGGAGCTTTACTCTGTATCTAACCCATGCTGTACCTGCCCTGGGAGTGTTTGATGGGACAGTGTAGAGGGAGTTTTACTCTGTATCTAACCCGTGCTGTACCTGCCCTGGGAGTGTTTGATGGGACAGTGTAGAGGGAGCTTTACTCTGTATCTAACCCATGCTGTACCTGCCCTGGGAGTGTTTGATGGGACAGTGTAGAGGGAGTTTTACTCTGTATCTAACCCGTGCTGTACCTGCCCTGGGAGTGTTTGATGGGACAGTGTAGAGGGAGCTTTACTCTGTATCTAACCCATGCTGTACCTGCCCTGGGAGTGTTTGATGGGGCAGTGTTTCATGGGGCAGTGTGGAGGGAGCTTTACTCTGTATCGAACCAGTGTTGTGATTCACCCAGATATGCTTGTTGAAACAATGTAGTGGGGGTTTTACTCTGTACCTCATTTACTTCATCATTAGATAGTGTCATAAAATATCACAAATAGTTTGAAAAATATTACAATTGATGCATTTTGTTTACCTATAAGGTGCTCGATTTATTGGTTCTGGAAATGCAGTTTTACCTCTTACCTGACTCACAAACTGATCCAGTGAACATTTTCTGACACTCGCACACAAAGGTGTCAACACCATCCTTACATGTTCCGCCATTTAAACAAGGGTGTGAGGAACATTCATCGATATCTGAGGAAAATACTTTAACATGTTAACAGCGTTTATGCTTTCTAATCTTCTCCCTTCTATGGTGAACCTTGACTACTTGCTGGTATTCCATTCCACGATGCTGGCTGCCATTCAGCACCTCACCCAAGTGGCCTAAATAGTGAGTGCCGATACGCTATTTGACTATTTGGGGCAGCACGGTGTCCAATATTTTCCTCACACAAAGTCCACCACACGCAACCCAATAAACTCATGGACACCCCACACAAACCAATAAACTCGTGGACACCTCACACAACCCAATAAACCCATGCGAGCCCTGTAGAACCCAATAAACTCATGGGCACCGTACTCAACCCAAGAAACTAATGAGCACCCCACACAACCCAATAAACCCATGGGCACCCCACACAACCCAATAAACCCATGGGCACCTCACACAACCCAGTAAACCCATGGACACCCCACACAACCCAGTAAACCCATGGGCACCCCACACAACCCAATATAAGGTTAGCAATGGGGATGTTCGTTGATGACTGCACAGTGTTCAGTGCCATTCACAATTCCTCAGATAATGAAGCAGTCCATGCCCTTATGCAACAAGACCTGGACGACATTCAGGCTTGGGCTGATAAGTGGCAGGTAACATTCGTGCCACAGAAGCGCCAGGCAATGTCTATCTCCAACAAGCGTGAGTCTAACCACCGCCCTTGACATTCAATGGCATTGCCATCGCCGAATCCCCCACCAACAATATCCTGGGGGTCACCATTGACCAGAAACTTAACTGGACCAGCCACATAAATACTGTGGCAACAGGAGCAGGTCAGGGGCGAGGTATTCTGCGGCGAGTGTCTCACCCCTTGACTCCCCAAAGCCTTTTTACCATCTACAAGGCACAAGTAAGGAGTGTGATGGAATATTCTCCACTTGCCTGGATGAGTGCAGCTCCAACAACTCTCAAGAAGCTCGACACCATACAGGACAAAGCAGCCCACTTGATTGGCACCCCATCCACCACCTTAAACATTCACTCCTTCCACCACCGGTGTACCGTGGCTGCAGTGTGTACCATCTACAAGATGCAGTGCAGCAACTCGCCAAGGCTTCTTCGGCAGCACCTCCCAAACCCGCGACCTCTTCCCCCTAGAAGGACAAGGGCAGCAGACGCATGGGAACACCACCACCTCCAAGTTCCCCTCCAAGTCACACACCATCCTGACTTAGAAGTATATCACCGATCCTTCATCGTCAGTGGGTCAAAATCCTGGAATTCCCTCCCTAACAGCACTGTGGGAGTACCTTCACCACAGGGACTGCAGCAGTTCAAGGCGGCGGCTCACCACCACCTTCTCAAGGGCAATTAGGGACGGGCAATAAATGCTGGCCTTGCCAGCGACGCCCACATCCCATAAAAATGAGTAAAAAAAATAAATAAATAAACTCATGGGCACCCCACGCAACCGAAGAAACTATGGGTACCCCACACAATTGAAAAAAACTCATGGGCACCCCACACAAATCAATAAACTCATGGCCACCCCACACAACCCAGTAAACCCATGAACATCCCACAGAACCCAAAAAACCCATGGGCACCCGACGCAACCCAGTAAACCCATGGGCACCCCACACAACCCAATAAACCCATGGGCATCCCACACAACCCAGTAAACCCAAGGGCACCCCACACACCCCAAGAATCCCATGGGCACCCCACACAACCCAGTAACGCCATGGGCACCCCACACACCCCAATAAATCCATGGGCACCCCACACACCCCAAGAAACCCATGGGCACCCCACACAACCCAGTAATGCCATGGGCACCCCACACACCCCAATAAACCCATGGGCACCCCACACAACCCAGTAAACCCATGGGCACCCTACACAACCCAGTAAACCCATGGGCACCGCACACAACCCAGTAAACCCATGGGCACCCCACACACCCCAAGAAACCCATGGGCACCCCACACAACCCAGTAACGCCATGGGCACCCCACACACCCCAATAAACCCATGGGCACCCCACACAACCCAGTAAACCCATGGGCACCCCACACAACCCAATAAACCCAAGGGCACCCCACACAACCCAGTAAACCCATGGGCAACCCACACAACCCAATAAACCCATGGGCACCCCACACAACCCAGTAAACCCATGGGCATCCCACACAACCCAATAAACTCATGGGCAACCCACACAACCCAATAAACCCATGGGCACCCCACACAACCCAGTAAACCCATGGGCACCCTACACAACCCAGTAAACCCATGGGCACCCCACACAACCCAGTAAACCCATGGGCACCCCACACACCCCAAGAAACCCATGGGCACCCCACACAACCCAGTAACACCATGGGCACCCACACACCCCAATAAACCCATGGGCACCCCACACAAGCCAGTAAACCCAAGGGCACCCCACACAACCCAATAAACCCATGGGCAACCCACACAACCCAATAAACCCATGGGCATCCCACACAACCCAATAAACCCATGGGCAACCCACACAACCCAATAAACCCATGGGCAACCCACACAACCCAATAAACCCATGGGCAACCCACACAACCCAATAAACCCATGGGCATCCCACACAACCCAACAAACCCATGGGCAACCCACACAACCCAATAAACCCATGGGCAACCCACACAACCCAATAAACCCATGGGCAACCCACACAACCCAATAAACCCATGGGCATCCCACACAACCCAATAAACTCATGGGCACCCCACACAACCTAAGAAACCCATGGGCACCCCCACCCAACCCAATAAACCCATGGGCACCCCCACACAACCCAATAAACCCATGGGCAACCCACACAACCCAATAAACCCATGGACACCCCACACAACCCAGTAATGCCATGGGCACCCCACACACCCCAATAAACCCATGGGCACCCCACACAACCCAGTAAACCCATGGGCACCCCACACAACCCAATAAACCCATGGGCAACCCACACAACCCAGTAAACCCATGGGCAACCCACACAACCCAATAAACCCATGGGCACCCCACACACCCCAGTAAACCCATGGGCATCCCACACAACCCAATAAACCCATGGGCAACCCACACAACCCAATAAACCCATGGGCACCCCACACAACCCAATAAACCCATGGGCATCCCACACAACCCAATAAACCCATGGGCAACCCACACAACCCAATAAACCCATGGGCAACCCACACAACCCAATAAACCCATGGGCATCCCACACAGTCCAATAAACCCATGGGCAACCCACACAACCCAATAAACCCATGGGCAACCCACACAACCCAATAAACCCATGGGCATCCCACACAACCCAATAAACCCATGGACACCCCACATAACCCAATAAACTCATGGGCAACCCACACAACCCAATAAACCCATGGGCATCCCACACAACCCAATAAACCCATGGGCAACCCACACAACCCAATAAACCCATGGGCAACCCACACAACCCAATAAACCCATGGGCATCCCACACAACCCAATAAACCCATGGGCATCCCACACAACCCAATAAACCCATGGGCATCCCACACAACCCAATAAACCCATGGGCAACCCACACAACCCAATAAACCCATGGGCAACCCACACAACCCAATAAACCCATGGGCATCCCACACAACCCAGTAAACCCATGGGCAACCCACACAACCCAATAAACCCATGGGCAGCCCACACAACCCAATAAACCCATGGGCATCCCACACAACCCAATAAACCCATGGACACCCCACATAACCCAATAAACTCATGGGCACCCCACACAACCTAAGAAACCCATGGGCAACCCACACAACCCAATAAACCCATGGGCATCCCCACACAACCCAATAAACCCATGGGCACCCACACACAACCCAATAAACTCATGGGCAACCCACACAACCCAATAAACCCATGGGCAACCCACACAACCCAATAAACCCATGGGCAACCCACACAACCCAATAAACCCATGGGCAACCCACACAACCCAATAAACCCATGGGCACCCCCACACAACCCAATAAACCCATGGGCAACCCACACAACCCAATAAACCCATGGGCAACCCACACAACCCAATAAACCCATGGACACCCCACAGAACCCAATAAACCCATGGACACCCCACACAACCTAATAAACCCGTGGACACCCCACACAACCTAATAAACCCATGGGCAACCCACAGAACCCAATAAACCCATGGACACCCCACACAACCTAATAAACCCATGGGCACCCCACACAACCCAATATAAGGTCAGAAATGGGGATGTTCGCTGATGACTGCACAGTGTTCAGTGCCATTCAGGACTCCTCAGATAATAAAGCAGTCCATGCCCTTATGCAACAAGACCTGGACAACGTTCAGGCTTGGACTGATAAGTGGCAGGTAACATTCATGCCACAGAAGTGGCGGGCAATGATTATTTCCAACAAGCGAGAGTCTAACCACCGCCCTTGACATTCAATGGCATTACCATCGCCGAATTCTCCACCATCAATATCTGGGGCTCACCATTAACCAGAAATTTAACTGCACCAGCCACATAAATACGGTGGGAACAAGAGCAGGTCAGAGGCTAGGTATTCTGCGGCGAGTGTCTCACCTCCTGACTCCCCAAAGCCTTTCTACCATCTACAAGGCACAAGTGAGGAGTGTGATGGAATACTCTCCACATGCCTGGATCAGTGCAGCCACAACAACTCTCAAGAAGCTCGACACCATACAGGACAAAGCAGCCCACTTGATTGGCACCTCATCCACCACTTTAAACATTCACTCCCTCCACCACCGGCGTACCGTGGCTGCAGTGTGTACCATCTACAAGATGCACTGCAGCAACTCGCCAAGGCTTCATCGGCAGCACCTCCCAAACCCGCGACCTCTTCCACCTAGATGGACAAGGGCAACAGGTGCATGGGAACACCACCACCACCTCCAAGTCCCCCTCCAAGTCACACATCATCCTGATTTGGAAGTATATCACCAATCCTTCATCGTCAGTGGGTCAAAATCCTGGAACTCCCTACCTAACAGCGCTGTGGGAGCACCTTCACAACACAGACTGCAGCGGTTCAAGAAGATGGCTCCCCACCACCTTCTCAAGAGCAATTAGGGATGGGCCTTGTCAGGGACACCCACATCCCATAAAAACAAATAAAAATAAAATACTTAAACTCATGGGCACCCCACACAACCGAAGAAACTCATGGGTATCTCACACAACCGAAGAAACTCATGGGCACCCCACACAACCCAATGAACTCATGCGCCCTGCAAACCACAATCAATTCATGGGCGGCAGCACAACCCAGCAAATTCCCCATCACTTTGGTAAATATATTAGATATGAAGGAAGGCGAGTCAGTCAGGGCAATTACCACGAGTATTAGGAAAGGTAATAGGACATCAGAAAGTCTAATAGGGCAAGAGAAAGGTGAAATGTAAACAGTCTCAAGAGGTCTTGAAAATCAATTCTTCAACAATGTAAAAAGATGGCTGCTTTAACAGATGAATAGGCAAAATATATAGTAGCAGAGTTGATGGATGAATTCTTCACATCTGCTTCAGGAATGAAAGCTGCTGACAAGTGCCGATCCAGTAAGTTTAGGAATTAGTAAATCAGGTGTTCAGAAAATTAATGACTTTAATGTGTACATGGCACATGTAGCAGAAAGTTTAAAATTCCCAAGGAATCAGGGATGGAGAGGGCAAAACCCCTTGATTAGACTCATTCTTGGGTATCCATTGTTCTATATATGTAAACCCCTTGATTAGATTCCAGCCTGTAACTCGCTCTGAGGTATCTATTATTATTTCTATATATAAACCACCTGAACCCCTCGATTAGATTGCTGCCTGTAACTCACTCCTGTTACTCTGTCTAATTTTCAGACATCTGAATGTATTTTCAGTGGGAATACCCATTGTGGCTGTGATGCGACTGTGTCACTCACCCTCGCAGGTTGGTGCTTCACTCCATCTTCCATCCAATCGACAAGTACTCTCTCCTGCACTCGGCTGCACCGTGTATCCAGCTTCACAAACGTACTGAGCAATTGAGCCGTACTTGGTCGAAGAGATGAGGAGCTCAGCGTGTTTCACCTCACTGGGGATCCCACAGTCCACCTCTGCAGAAACAAGGTGCATTGGCTTTGAAGCAAACACTGAGCTGGATTTCTGACTAAAGCAGCTTCATGCAAATACAAATAATTGTTCAGTTTAGGGGAGAGGCTGCAAGCAGGGTACAAAGATAGAGGGGGCCGTGGAAAACTTTGAACACAAGATGAGAATTTAAAATTTGAGCTGTTAGGAGAGCAAGAGTCAATATAGGACAGTGCGTTCAGGGGTGCTAGGCGAGTGGGACTTGGTGCGGGTATGATATGGGCAGCAGAGTTTTGGATGAGGTGAATTTGATGGAGGGTGGAAGATGGGGGCCACTCTGGAGGTGACAAGGGCATGGATGAGGGTTTCAGTTACAAATGGGCTGAGGTAGGGACGGAGGCAGGAGATGCTATGGCAGTGGAAGTAGGCAGTCTTTGTGATGGAGAGGACATGGGGTCAGAAACTCAGGTCTGGGTCAAATAGGACGCCAAGGTCACAACCTGAGACAGTGGACAAGGAAGGTAATGGAGTTGTTGACAATGGTATAGAGTTTATGTCAGGGGCCGAAGATGGCTTTGGTCTTCCCAATGTTTAGCTGGAGGAAACTGTGGCTCATTGAAGACTGGGGGTTGGGGAAATTATAACCTAACGGCCCCCACCCCCCCGCTGGAGAGAAACTGACCGGATTGGATAGGGAACCTGTTTTACTCTCTGCCTGATCCTATCCTGTCAGTTTCCCGTCGGCTGGGTTAAGTTAAAATGACCTTGAGTGGTTTTTTTTGAGTGTTGGAAACCTGATTGGAGAGATTGAAGGAGAGATGGACATTGATTTGGAAGGAGACAATAATGTTCAAGAACTGAGAGAAGAGGGCGCTTGGTGATGGGATGGTATTATGTAAGGGCAGAGCATTCATTTTTTGAGAAGGGATCGGGCATGGGAGCCTTTGGTTCATTGGCAAAGTGTCACTTTAACCAAATTCATGTTTCAGCACTATATTCCTGACAGGCCCCTAAAAGAATGGGAAGGCATTTGGTCCACTGGGATTCAACACAATGGGAGTAAGTGGGAAAGGTTCTACTCCATTGGGATTCTATAGAATGGGAGTGTGTGGGAAGGGTGTGGTCCATTGGGATTATAAACAATGAGAGTGGAAAGGAAGGGGTTTGGTCCATTGAGATTCTAAACAATGAGAGTAAGTGGGAAGGGTTTTGCTCCATTGGGACTCTATACAATGGGAGTGAATAAAAGGTAGTTGGTCCATTGGGATTCTATACAGAAGTAATCAATGGGAAGGGATTTGGTCTATTGGGATTCTGTACAATGGGAAATGTTAAATCACAGGAGATCTTGTTGCTGTACTTTTGCATTGACTCTGGTCGGCATACCTGTCTCACAGTGCCGTCCGGTGAATCCTCTAGGGCATTCACACTTGTATTTACCAATGTAATGGAAGCAGGTGCCACCGTTCTGGCATGGGCTAGATGAACAAGGGTCCGGCTTACCTACACATAGAGGAACAGGATAAAGCTCTGTTACAAATGAACAGATTAGAGGGAGGCAGAGTCAGAGAGAAATAAACAGACACACAGTAACCATCATGGATTAAGACGCTCGTTATATCGTTGTTGTTAACCTATCTCCCAGTGTTACTGGTGAACCGATTTCAGAGTGAGAATCCCCACCATATTTAAGTGGTACTGCTGTAACTATCTTGGTAGAGAGACCCCTTTAAACTTGTATCAATGGTGTGCCATTCTCATGGTAAGACGCATTATATACCCATGTTACTCCACACCCATTGGACAGTGGGACTCCTATCATATAATCATAGAAATTTACGGCACAGAAGGAGGCCATTCAGAGCATCGTATCTGTGCTGGCTGTGAAAGAGCTATCCAGCCTAATTCCACTTTCCAGCACTTGGTCCGTATCCTTGTTGGTTACAGCACTTGAAGTGCATTATCCAAGTACTTCTTAAATGCGATGAGGGTTTCTGCCTCTACCACCCTTTCAGGGAGTGAGTTCCAGACCCCCACCACCCTCTGGGTGAAAAGATTTCTCCTCAACTCCCTCCTAATCCTTCTACCCATTTCTTGAAATCTATGCCCCCTGGTTATTGACCTCTCTGCTAAGGGAAATAGGTCCTTCCTATCAATTCTATCTGGGCCCCTCATAATTTTATACACTATATGCCCATGTTAGTGCATGCCCATTTCCCAGTGGGACCCCCTTTATGTTACTGCATACCCATCTGGTGGTGGGGCCCTCTTTACATTGTCTTCTGGACGTACCCGTCTCGCAGTTCTTGCCAATGAAGCGGTACAGACAGACACACTGGTAACTTCCGTGAACCTCCTTGCAGGTTCCACCATTCCGACATGGATTGGACGCACAGGCGCGAAGTCTTTCTGAGGGAATGGAGAAAAAATTATTTCATTTGAAGATGACTATGTTCTCATTTCGAACGTGCCACTGTATGGGTGGGTCAGCCCCAGTTTCTCCACAATGTGTAGAGAGAAAGAAAAGACTTTCATTGTAGCAGGGCTGTTTCTTTTTGTTAATGTCTTGGGAGAGGTTTTGTGCCTGTCAGGCAAGTTATTATTGTGGGTGAAAGGAACCCCTCATACTGTTCCCAGTGTCAGCACCAAACATTTCCACGGCTCAGACACAGAGCAAAGCTTCATCTACACTGTCCCATCAAACACACCCAGGTCAGATACAGTATAGCGATAGCAAAATACTGCAGATGCTGGAAATCCGAAATAACAACAGAAAATGCTGGAAAAACTCAGCAGACCAGGCAACATCCGTGGAGAGAAATTAGAGTCGACGTTTCGGGTCTAACCCTTTTTCAAAACTGGAAAGGAAATGAAATAGATCGAAAGGCAGGGCTGGGAGAGAACAAAAGAAGTGAAGAGACATTAAGAGGTATTCAAAACCAGACGAGATGGTGATAGGACTAGTGGAGACAAAAGACAGCTCAGATTAGGTGTGAAATGTTCTGGCAGAATGAGAGACAGCTGCCATGTGGGAGAGAGAAAAAAAAGGAAAGTGGGGGGGGGAGGGAAAAACTAAAACAAAGGGGTGGATAAAAGATATAAGTAAAAATGTAATAGGGGCCGAGGTTTTGATCTGAAATTGTTGAACTCGATATTGAGTCCGGAAGACTGCAAAGTGCCTAATCGGAAGATGAGGTGCTGTTCCTCGAGTTTACATTGAGCTTCCGTGGAACAATGCAAGAGGCCAAGGACGGTGAGGTCTGAGTGGGAATGGAGCGGTGAATTAAAATGACAGGCAACCGGAAGCTCGGGGTCACACTTACGGACTGAATGGAGGTGTTCCGCAAAGCGGTCACCCAATCTGCATTTGGTCTCCCCAATGCAGGGGAGACCACATCGTGAGCAGCGAATACAGTATACTAGATTGCAAGAAGTACAAGTAAATCACTGTTTCACCTGGAAGGGGTGTTTGGGGCCCTGGACAGTGGGAAGTGGGGAGGTATAGGGGCAGGTGTTACATCTCCTGCGCTTGCACGGGAAGGTGCCAGGTGAAGGGGAAGGGGTGCTGGGGGTGATAGATGTGTGGACTAGGGTGTCTCGGAGGGAGCGGTCCCTACGGAATGCTGAAAGGGGAGGGGAAGATGCGTTTGGTGGTGGGATCACTTTGGAGGTAGCGGAAATGGCGGAGGATGATCCGTTGAATGTGGAGGCTGGTGGGGTGAAAGGTGAGGACAAGGGGAACCCTATCGTGGTTCCGGGAGGGAGGGGCAGGGGTGAGGGCAGAAGTGCGGGAGATAGAATGGACACGGTCGAGGGCCGTGTCAACCACGGTAGAGGGGAATCCTCGGTTGAGGAAAAAGGAAGACATGTCGGAAGCACTGGTGTGGAAGGTGGCATTGTTGGAGCAGATGCGGCAGAGACGGAGAAACTGGGAGAATGGAATAGAGTCCTTACAGGAGGCGGGGTGGGAGGAAGTGTAGTCCAGGAAGCTGTGGGAGTCAGTGGGCTTGTAGTGAATATTGGTCAATAACCTATCCCCAGAGATGGAGACGGAGAAGTCGAGGAAGGGAAGGGAAGAGTCAGAGATGGACGCCAACTCTCTGACACCTCCTCCTACCTCCACCTAGACCATGACCCCACTACCGAACATCAAACCACCGTTTCCAAGACTGTCACTGACCTCATCTCCTCTGGAGATCTTCCCCCCGCGGCCACCAACCTCATAGTTCCCCAACCCCGCACAGCCCGCTTCTACCTCCTTCCCAAGATCCACAAACAGGACTGCCCTGGTAGACCCATCGTTTCAGCCTGTTCTTGCCCCACGGAACTTACCTCTTCCTATCTCGACTATCTTTTCTCCCCTTGTCCAGTCTCTTCCCACCTACATCCGCGACTCTTCGGACGCCCTCCGCCACTTTATCAGTTTCCAGTTTCCTGGCCCCAACCGCTTCCTTTTCACCATGGACGTACAATCCCTCTACACCTCCATCCCCCACCAGGATGGCCTGAGGGCGCTCAGCTTCTTCCTTGAACAGAGGCCTGACCAGTCCCCATCCACCACTACCCTCCTCCGCCTGGCTGAACTTGTTCTCACATTGAACAACTTCTCCTTTAACTCCACTCATTTCCTCCAAATCAAAGGTGTTGCTATGGGTACCCACATGGGTCCTAGCTATGCCTGCCTTTTCATGGGATATGTGGAACACTCTTTGTTCCAGTCCTACTCAGGTCCCCTCCCTCACCTCTTTTTCCTATACATTGATGACTGTATCGGTGCCGTTTCCTGCTCTCGCCCTGAACTGGACAATTTCATTCACTTTGCCTCCAATTTCCACCCTTCCCTCACCTTCACATGGTCCATCTCTGACTCTTCCCTTCCCTTCCTCGACTTCTCCGTCTCCATCTCTGGGGATAGGTTATTGACCAATATTCACTACAAGCCCACTGACTCCCACAGCTACCTGGACTACACTTCCTCCCACCCCACCTCCTGTAAGGACTCTATTCCATTCTTTCAGTTTCTCTGTCTCCGCCGCATCTGCTCCGACAATGCCACCTTCCACGCCAGTGCTTCCGACATGTCTTCCTTTTTCCTCAACCGAGGATTCCCCTCTACCGTGGTTGACATGGCCCTCGACCGTGTCCGTTCTATCTCCCGCACTTCTGCCCTCACCCCTGCCCCTCCCTCCTGGAACCACGATAGGGTTCCCCTTGTCCTCACCTTTCACCCCACCAGCCTCCACATTCAATGGATCATCCTCCGCCATTTCCGCTACCTCCAAAGTGATCCCACCACCAAACGCATCTTCCCCTCCCCTCCCCTTTCAGCATTCCGTAGGGACCGCTCCCTCCGAGTCCACTCCTCTATTACGCCCAGCACCCCTTCCCCTTCGCCTGGCACCTTCCCATGCAAGCACAGGAGATGTAACACCTGCCCTTATACCTCCCCCCTTCCCACTGTCCAGGGCCCCAAACACCCCTTCCAGGTGAAACAGTGATTTACTTGTACTTCTTGCAATCTAGTATACTGTATTCGCTGCTCACGATGCGGTCTCCTCTACATTGGGGAGACCAAAAGCAGATTGGGTGACCGCTTTGCGGAACACCTCCGTTCAGTCCGTAAGGGTGACCCCGAGATTCCGGTCGCCTGTCATTTTAATTCACCGCTCCATTCCCACCTCACCGTCCTTGGCCTCTTGCATTGTTCCACGGAAGCTCAACGTAAACCCGAGGAACAGCACCTCATCTTCCGACTAGGCACTTTGCAGCCTTCCGGACTCAATATCGAGTTCAACAATTTCAGATCATAACCTCGGCCCCTATTACATTTTTACTTATATTTTTTATCCACCCCTTTGTTTTGTTTTTTTCCCTCCCCCGCCCTTTCCTTTTTTTTCTCTCTCCTACATGACAGCTGTCTCTCATTCTGCCAGAGCATTTCACACCTAATCTGAGCTGTCTTTTGTCTCCACCAGTCCTATCACCATCTCATCTCGTTTTGAATACCTCTTAATGTCTCTTCACTTCTTTTGTTCTCTCCCAGCCCTGCCTTTCGATCGATTTCATTTCCTTTCCAGTTTTGAAAAAGGGTTAGACCCGAAACGTCGACTCTAATTTCTCTCCACGGATGTTGCCTGGCCTGCTGAGTTTTTCCAGCATTTTCTGTTGTTATTTCAGATACAGTATATGTTGGATATAGAATAATGTTCCTTTATACTGCCCCATCAAGCATTCCCAGGTCAAGTACTGCATGGGTTAGGTACAGAGTAAAATCTCTTTGCAATATCCCATCAAACCTCTCCTAGTTTAGGTGCAGAATGAATTAGATGCAGGGTAAAGATCTCTCTGTGTTGATCTATCAAGAGCTCTCATGGAAAACTAAGCACAGTCAAGATCCAGAATAAAGATCCCTGTATGCTGCCCAATCGACAGACCTCAACTCAGTCTCAGAGCTGTGCCCCTTACCGTACTAGTGTGAAACTGGTATGTCCTGTATCAGTCATCTATATGTTCTCTCAGTCATATTATCAATTTAGTGCTGAATTATTATCCAGTTCTGGATAATAATTCAGAAATAGTAGATGCATTGCTGATCATCTTCCAACATTCGATGGAATCTGGAACAGTACCCATGGATTGGAGGGTAGCTAATGTTACCCCACTATTCAAAAAAGGTGGTAGAAAGAAAACGGGGAATTACAGACCAGTAAGCCTGACATCGGTAGTGGGGAAAATGCTAGAGTCCATTATAAAAGATGTAATAGCAGAGCACTTGGAAAACAGTGACAGGATCGGACAAAGTCAACATGGATTTACAAAAGGTAAATCATGCTTGACTAATCTACTGGAATTTTTTGAGGATGTAACTGTTAAAATAGATAAGGGAGAACCAGTGGATGTGGTGTATTTGGACTTTCAAAAGGCTTTCGATAAGGTCCCGCATAAGAGATTAGCGTGTAAAGTTAAGGCAGATGGGATTGGGGGCAAGGTATTGACTTGGATAGAGAACTGGTTGGCAGGCAGAAAGCAAAGAGTTGGAATAAACAGGTCTTTTTCCGAGTGGCAGGCAGTGACTAGTGGGGTACCGCAGGGATTGGTCCTTGGACCCCAGCTATTCACAATATATATTAATGATCTAGACAAGGGAACTAGATGTAATATCTCCAAGTTTGCAGATGACACAAAGCTGGGTGGGCGTGTGTGCTGTGAGGAGGATACCGAAAAACTCCAGGATGATTTGGACAGGTTGGGTGATTGGGCAGAAGCATGACAGATGCAATATAATGTGGATAAATGCGAGGTTATCCACTTTGGTGTCAAAAACAGGAAGGCAGGAGATTGGGAGAAGGGGAAGTGCAAAGAGACCTGGGTGTTCTTGTGCACCAGTCGCTGAAGGTAATCATGCAGGTGCAGCAGGCGGTTAAGAAGGCAAATGGTATGTTGGCCTTCGTAGCGAGAGGGTTTGAGTACAAGAACAAGGATGTCTTGCTGCAGTTGTACAGGGCCTTGGTGAGACCACATCTTGAGTATTGTGTGCAGTTTTGGTCACCTTATCTGAGGAAAGATGTTCTTGCCATGGAAGGAGTTCAGCGAAGATTCACCAGGCTGATACCTGGGATGGCAGGGATGATGTATGAGGAGAGATTGGGTCGATTGGGCTTATACTCGCTGGAGTTTAGAAGAATGAGAGGGGATCTCATTGAAACTTATAAAATTCTGACAGGACTAGACAGACCAGATGCAGGAAGGATGTTCCCGATGGTCGGGAAGTCCAGAACCAGGGGTCACAGTCTAAGGATAAGGGGTAAGCCATTTAGAACAGAAATGAGGAGGAATTTCTTCACCCAGAGAGTGGTGAACCTGTGGAATTCTCTACCACAGAAGGCAGTAGAGGCCAATTCATTAAATATATTCAAGAAGGAGTTGAATATATTTCTTAAGGCTAAAGGGATCAAGGGGTATGGGGAGAAAGCAGGAACAGGGTACTGAATTTGGATGATCAGCCATGATCGCATTGAATGGCGGAGCAGGCTCGAGGGGCCGAATGGCCTACTCCTGCTCCTATCTTCTATGTTTCTATGTTTTCAGTTGTGCCCACTTGGAATTTTAAGAATACTGCCCCAAACTCATTTCATGCAGAGAGGGAGAGGGAGGAAACTATCGTCACATTGGTAGAGCTGGTCAACAGATTGGACATTGTGGACGACAGTCTGTACAAGGCTGAGAGTGTGACTGACCGGATGGTCGATACAGGGTGCGACAGTGTGAAAGAACCACAGTCTGTACAAGGCTGAGAGTGTGACTGACCAGATGGTCAATACAGGACAGGACAGTGTGATACCACAATCTGTACAAGGCTGAGAGTGTGACTGACCGGATGGTCGATACAGGACAGGACAGTGTGAAAGGACTGCAGTTTACTCTGTAGCTCCTGGAAGAGAATGAAAAGATGAGTAAAAACAGACCTTTTTCACAGTGCTGCCCGCTGAAGCCTGGTGGGCACTGGCAGGTATAGGCACCATCCCGTTCATTGCAAGTCCCTCCTCTCTGACAGGGGTCCGAGTCACAGGGGGACGGGATCACTGTAAGCAAGAAAGATACCCTTAGTGACTCCGCTGTGCACCGAACACCGAGATCAAGATTAAGATTAATATTGTATATGACCCGGTTAGAATGGGGTGTGACAGTGGTTTCCCCGGTGAGCATGCGCTGCTGAGACAGACACAAAGAGGTTCAAACGTCACATCTTACTCCAACAATAATGGGCCAGCAGGACCAGTTGATTGGAACTTAGAATAAATATAAATCGACACATACACCTTACAATACACAAGAACCACAGTCGTCAGCTGTGGCTCAGTGGTCGCACTCTCGCCTCTACGTTAGAAGGTTGTGGGTTCAAGTCCCACTGCAGGCACTTGAGTGCATAATCTAGGCTGACGTTTCAGTGCTGTACTGTCAGAGGAGCTGTCTTTTTGGAGGAGGCGCTAAACTGAGGCCCCATCTGTCCCCTCGATTGGATTTCACTATTCAGTCTATTCAACCTATTCAGTCTGTGCCAGAAAGTTGGAACTTACAAGTATTTTCAGTACTTACGCTAAGTTAAAATCAACTTAATGTTTCTAATTAACACTGCAAAATCAGAGCATTAGATTTTCCATGGGGATTTCCCAGATTCCCACTGTAATTTTGGTGGCCTTTTCCGGGATTTCTGCCGAGCTTCCACTGAAGTAATGGCAAGAGATCAGGAAGTTTCCAGGTCAATGCTTCTCTCGACATGTCAAACATGTACAAATAACCCCGCCTATGGGTCCTATTTCAAAGAAAAACAAGGAAGTTCTTCCCGGTGTGCTGGTCAATATTGATCCCTTAACCAACTTCACTGAAAACAGATTACCTGGTCATTATCACATTGCTGTTTGTGGGACCTTCCTGTGCGCAAGTTGGCTGTCACGTTTCCTACACGATAACAGTGACAACCTTCAAAAGTACTTCATTGGCTGTGAAGTGCTTTGGGACATCCTGAGGTCAGGAATGGCACAATATAAATGCAAGTCTTTATTTCTCACAGATCAAGTCGTTACACGGCGCAAAATGCAATTGTTTTCATTCAGGGTTGCAGTACCATTAGTTACCAGTTGGTAGCACTGCTGACAACAATGATTCCTGAAGCTCAGCATCGCCATCAGGAGGATATTAGCGGTAGTGCAGTTTTGTGGATTCCTTTTATTGAATTTTCAGGAGTCTCCAAACACATCATCTATGATAATCATTAAAATTGTTGAGACTTCCTGTTGTCACGTCTATTTTCTGTTGCCATGCTTCTGTGACAT
This sequence comes from Somniosus microcephalus, assembly GCF_052327205.1. Lineage (NCBI taxonomy): Eukaryota > Metazoa > Chordata > Chondrichthyes > Squaliformes > Somniosidae > Somniosus > Somniosus microcephalus. The sequence continues at coordinate 122,501,112 of NC_140992.1, forward strand.
TAGTAAGGTTTGACTCAATCACATGCAATGCTTTTTTTTACACTGAGAATGCTTCATACTGTAATGGGTAATACCTGCAATACATACTTTCTTACTAGGTGGCGCTTTCACATCCCTCCTACTGCCTTGACTACAACCCCTCAACCTATTCAGTCTCTGCAAAAAGTTGAAACTTACAAGTATTTCAGTAAGTCAACGTAATGTTCTTAATTAACACTTCAAAATCAGAGCTATTAATTTTCCGTGGGGCTTTCCCAAATTGCCACTGTAACTTTGGTGGCTTTTTCTGGGGTTTCTGCCAAGCTTCCACTGAAGTAATGGCAGGAGATCAGGAAGTTTCCAGGTGAATGTTTCTCTTGACATATAAAACATGCATAAATAACCCAGACTATGGGTACCTGCGATGCTAAAATAAACAAACTAATATAAGTCCACACTGCTTTCTGCAGACAGAAAAGCTGTGTCTGTGTGTATGAGAAAAAAAGACAGACGAGTGATTACGCGCCTGTAGCTTTTATTTTGTGTTCTACAAATGTAGAAAGTGCATCAGGCTGAGAGTGACAGTGTCTTTCCTCATTGTAATTGAATTCATTTTCAAAAAAAGTTACACTTGTAAACAAACACTTCCAGCTATCATTATAATGAAAGGTCATCGACCTGACAGGTTAACTCTGTTTCTCTCTCTATAGATGTTGCCTGACCTGCTGAATATTTCCAGAATATTTTGTTCATATTTCAGATTTCCAGCATCCACAGTATTTTGCCTTTGCACTAACTATCTCATTTGATTATCACCCGTGTTGTGTTCGGAGTTAGAAGATGTGAGCATTCTAATTGTTAACTGCCCTCAGACACAGAGAAAGAGAGAGAGAACGAGACACAGATTTCCTTCAGTTAATTTGTCTTTTCAATAAAAGAAAATGAGTTTAATTTTCAAACATGATTAAATGGTACTTATTTATGATAGTATCGAGACAGAGAGAGAGTAAGAAAGATGCATGTCTAAGAACCAAACATGAAACACCAATAAAGGTTGACAGTGCAAATCTTCACTGATATCCGTGTGCATTTGCCTATTCTCTTGTGTGTGTAGTAGGTCATACAGGACTCACAATCTTTCCCGGTGGGTCCCTGCGGGCAGATGCAGTGATACGTCCCTCCGTATTCAGTGCAGGAGGCCCCGTGTGGGCACTGATGGTGGGCATTGCAGGGCTGGAGCACCTCTGGCGGCAAAGAAAGACAAAACATTTCAGTGACCTTCAGAGACCAGGATACACAGGAGTGGAGTGGGATATATAGGGAACAGAGTGCAGAGTGGGATTTACTGGGAACAGAGAGTGGAGTGGGGTTTACAGGGAACAGAGTGTGGAGTGGGATATACAGGAACAGAGTGTGGAGTGGGATATACAGGGAACAGAGTGTGGAGTGGGATATACAGGGAACAGAGTGTGGAGTGGGATGTACAGGGAATAGAGTGTGGAGTGGGATATACAGGGAACAGAGTGTGGAGTGGGATATACAGGGAACAGTGTGTGGAGTGGGATATACAGGGAACAGAGTGTGGAGTGGGATACACAGGGAACAGAGTGTGGAGTGGGATATACAGGGAACAGAGTGTGGAGTGGGATACACAGGGAACAGAGTGTGGAGTGGGATACACAGGGAACAGAGTGTGGAGTGGGATATACAGGAACAGAGTGTGGAGTGGGATATACAGGAACAGAGGGTGGAGTGGGATATACAGGGAACAGAATGTCGAGTGGGATATACAGGGAACAGAGTGTGGAGTGGGATATACAGGAACAGAGTGTGGAGTGGGATATACGGGGAACAGAGTGTGGAGTGGGATATACAGGGAACAGAGTGTGGAGTGGGATATACAGGAACAGAGTGTGGAGTGGGAAATACGGGGAACAGAGTGTGGAGTGGGATATACAGGAACAGTGTGTGGAGTGGGATTTACAGGAACAGAGTGTGGAGTGGGATATACAGGGAACAGAGTGTGCAGTGGGATATACAGGAACAGAGTGTGGAGTGGGATATACAGGAACAGAGTGTGGAGTGGGATATACAGGAACAGAGTGTGGAGTGGGATATACAGGAACAGAGTGTGGAGTGGGATATACAGGAACAGAGTGTGGAGTGGGATATACAGGGAACAGAGTGTGGAGTGGGATATACAGGGAACAGAGTGTGGAGTGGGATATACAGGGAACAGAGTGTGGAGTGGGATATACAGGGAACAGAGTGTGGAGTGGGATATACAGGAACAGAGTGTGGAATGCGATATACAGGAAAAGAGTGTGGAGTGGGATATACAGGAACAGAGTGTGAAGTGGGATATACAGGAACAGAGTGTGGAGTGGGATATACAGGAACAGAGTGTGCAGTGGGATATACAGGAACAGAGTGTGGAGTGGGATATACAGGAACAGAGTGTGGAGTGGGATATACAGGAACAGAGTGTGGAGTGGGATATACAGGGAACAGAGTGTGGAGTGGGATATACAGGGAACAGAGTGTAGAGTGGGATATACAGGAACAGAGTGAGGACTGGGATATACAGGGAACAGAGTGTGGAGTGGGATATACAGGGAACAGAGTGTGGAGTGGGATATACAGGGAACAGAGTGTGGAGTGGGATATACAGGGAACAGAGTGTGGAATGCGATATACAGGAAAAGAGTGTGGAGTGGGATATACAGGAACAGAGTGTGGAGTGGGATATACAGGAACAGAGTGTGGTGTGGGATATACAGGAACAGAGTGTGGAGTGGGATATACAGGAACAGAGTGTGGAGTGGGATATACAGGGAACAGAGTGTGGAGTGGGATATACAGGAGCAGAGTGTGGAGTGTGATATACAGGAACAGAGTGTGGAGTGGGATATACAGGGAACAGAGTGTGGAGTGGGATATACAAGAAACACAGTGTGCAGTGGGATATACAGGAACAGAGTGTGGAGTGGGATATACAGGAACAGAGTGTGGAGTGGGATATACAGGAAACAGAGTGTGGAGTGGGATATACAGGGAACAGAGTGTGGAGTGGGATATACAGGAACAGAGTGTAGAGTGGGTTATACAGGAACAGAGAGTGGAGTGGGATATACAGGAACAGAGTGTGGCGTGGGAAAAACAGGGAACAGAGTGTGGAGTGGGATATACAGGGAACAGAGTGTGGAGTGGGATATACAGGAACAGAGTGTGGAGTGGGATATACAGGGAACAGAGTGTGGAGTGGGATATACAGGAACAGAGTGTGGAGTGGGATATACAAGGAACAGAGTGTGGAGTGTGGAGTGGGATATACAGGGAACAGAGTGTGGAGTGGGATATACAGGAACAGAGGGTGGAGTGGGATATACAGGGAACAGAATGTCGAGTGGGACATACAGGGAACAGAGTGTGGAGTGGGATATACAGGAACAGAGTGTGGAGTGGGATATACGGGGAACAGAGTGTGGAGTGGGACATACAGGGAACAGAGTGTGGAGTGGGATATACAGGAACAGAGTGTGGAGTGGGAAATACGGGGAACAGAGTGTGGAGTGGGATATACAGGAACAGTGTGTGGAGTGGGATATACAGGAACAGAGTGTGGAGTGGGATATACAGGGAACAGAGTGTGCAGTGGGATATACAGGAACAGAGTGTGGAGTGGGATATACAGGGAACAGAGTGTGGAGTGGGATATACAGGAACAGAGTGTGCAGTGGGATATACAGGAACAGAGTGTGGAGTGGGATATACAGGAACAGAGTGTGGAGTGCGATATACAGGGAACAGAGTGTGCAGTGGGATACACAGGAACAGAGTGTGGAGTGGGATATACAGGAACAGAGTGTGGAGTGGGATATAAAGGGAACAGAGTGTGGAGTGGGATATACAGGGAACAGAGTGTGGAGTGGGATATACAGGAACAGAGTGTGGAGTGGGATATACAGGAACAGAGTGTGGAGTGGGATATACAGGAACAGAGCGTGGAGTGGGATATACAGGAACAGAGCGTGGAGTGGGATATACAGGGAACAGAGTGTGGAGTGGGATATACAGGAACACAGTGTGGAGTGGGATATACAGGGAACAGAGTGTGGAGTGGGATATACGGGGAACAGAGTGTGGAGTGGGATATACAGGAACAGTGTGTGGAGTGGGATATACAGGGAACAGAGTGTGGAGTGGGATATACAGGGAACAGAGTGTGGAGTCGGATATACAGGAACAGAGTGTGGAGTGGGATATACAGGGAACAGAGTGTGGAGTGGGATATACAGGAACAGAGTGTGGAGTGGGATATACAGGAACAGTGTGTGGAGTGGGATATACAGGAACAGAGTGTGGAGTGGGATATACAGGAACAGAGTGTGGAGTGGGATATACAGGAAAAGAGTGTGGAGTGGGATATACAGGAACAGAGTGTGGAGTGGGATATACAGGAACAGAGTGTGGAGTGGGATATACAGGGAACAGGGTGTGGAGTGGGAAAAACAGGAACAGAGTGTGGAGTGGGATATACAGGAACAGAGTGTGGAGTGGGATATACAGGGAACAGAGTGCGGAGTGGGATATACAGGGAACAGAGTGTGGAGTGGGATATACAGGAACAGAGTGTGGAGTGGGATATACAGGGAACAGGGTGTGGAGTGGGATATACAGGAACAGAGTGTGGAGTGGGATATACAGGAACAGAGTGTGGAGTGGGATATACAGGGAACAGAGTGTAGAGTGGGATATACAGGGAACAGAGTGTGGAGTGGGATATACAGGAACAGTGTGTGGAGTGGGATATACAGGAACAGAGTGTGGAGTGGGATATACAGGAACAGAGTGTGGAGTGGGATATACAGGAAAAGAGTGTGGAGTGGGATATACAGGAACAGAGTGTGCAGTGGGATATACAGGAACAGAGTGTGGAGTGGGATATACAGGAACAGTGTGTGGAGTGGGATATACGGGGAACAGAGTGTGGAGTGGGATATACAGGAACAGAGTGTGGAGTGGGATATACAGGAGCAGAGTGTGGAGTGGGATATACAGGAACAGAGTGTGGAGTGGGATATACAGGGAACAGAGTGTGGAGTGGGATATACAGGAACAGAGTGTCGAGTGGGATATACAGGAACAGAGTGTGGAGTGGGATATACAGGGAACAGAGTGTGGAGTGGGATATACAGGGAACAGAGTGTGGAGTGGGAAAACAGGAACAGAGTGTGGAGTGGGATATAGAGGGAACAGAGTGTGGAGTGGGATATACAGGAACAGAGTGTGGAGTGGGACGTACAGGGAACAGAGTGTGGAGTGGGATATACAGGGAACAGAGTGTGGAGTGGGATATACAGGAACAGAGTGTGGAGTGGGATATACAGGAACAGAGTGTAGAGTGGGTTATACAGGAACAGAGAGTGGAGTGGGATATACAGGAACAGAGTGTGGACTGGGATATACAGGAACAGAGTGTGGAGTGGGATATACAGAAACAGAGTGTGGAGTGTGATATACAGGAACAGAGTGTGGAGTGGGATATACAGGGAACAGAGTGTGGAGTGGGATATACAGGAACAGAGTGTGGAGTGGGATATACAAGGAACAGAGTGTGGAGTGTGGAGTGGGATATACAGGGAACAGAGTGTGGAGTGGGATATACAGGAACAGAGGGTGGAGTGGGATATACAGGGAACAGAATGTCGAGTGGGATATACAGGGAACAGAGTGTGGAGTGGGATATACAGGAACAGAGTGTGGAGTGGGATATACAGGAACAGAGTGTGGAGTGGGATATACAAGGAACAGAGTGTGGAGTGTGGAGTGGGATATACAGGGAACAGAGTGTGGAGTGGGATATACAGGAACAGAGGGTGGAGTGGGATATACAGGGAACAGAATGTCGAGTGGGATATACAGGGAACAGAGTGTGGAGTGGGATATACAGGAACAGAGTGTGGAGTGGGATATACGGGGAACAGAGTGTGGAGTGGGATATACAGGGAACAGAGTGTGGAGTGGGATATACAGGAACAGAGTGTGGAGTGGGAAATACGGGGAACAGAGTGTGGAGTGGGATATACAGGAACAGTGTGTGGAGTGGGATATACAGGAACAGAGTGTGGAGTGGGATATACAGGGAACAGAGTGTGCAGTGGGATATACAGGAACAGAGTGTGGAGTGGGATATACAGGGAACAGAGTGTGGAGTGGGATATACAGGAACAGAGTGTGCAGTGGGATATACAGGAACAGAGTGTGGAGTGGGATATACAGGAACAGAGTGTGGAGTGGGATATACAGGGAACAGAGTGTGCAGTGGGATACACAGGAACAGAGTGTGGAGTGGGATATACAGGAACAGAGTGTGGAGTGGGATATAAAGGGAACAGAGTGTGGAGTGGGATATACAGGGAACAGAGTGTGGAGTGGGATATACAGGAACAGAGTGTGGAGTGGGATATACAGGAACAGAGTGTGGAGTGGGATATACAGGAACAGAGCGTGGAGTGGGATATACAGGAACAGAGCGTGGAGTGGGATATACAGGGAACAGAGTGTGGAGTGGGATATACGGGGAACAGAGTGTGGAGTGGGATATACAGGAACAGTGTGTGGAGTGGGATATACAGGGAACAGAGTGTGGAGTGGGATATACAGGGAACAGAGTGTGGAGTCGGATATACAGGAACAGAGTGTGGAGTGGGATATACAGGGAACAGAGTGTGGAGTGGGATATACAGGAACAGAGTGTGGAGTGGGATATACAGGAACAGTGTGTGGAGTGGGATATACAGGAACAGAGTGTGGAGTGGGATATACAGGAACAGAGTGTGGAGTGGGATATACAGGAAAAGAGTGTGGAGTGGGATATACAGGAACAGAGTGTGGAGTGGGATATACAGGAACAGAGTGTGGAGTGGGATATACAGGGAACAGGGTGTGGAGTGGGAAAAACAGGAACAGAGTGTGGAGTGGGATATACAGGAACAGAGTGTGGAGTGGGATATACAGGGAACAGAGTGCGGAGTGGGATATACAGGGAACAGAGTGTGGAGTGGGATATACAGGAACAGAGTGTGGAGTGGGATATACAGGGAACAGGGTGTGGAGTGGGATATACAGGAACAGAGTGTGGAGTGGGATATACAGGAACAGAGTGTGGAGTGGGATATACAGGGAACAGAGTGTAGAGTGGGATACACAGGGAACAGAGTGTGGAGTGGGATATACAGGAACAGTGTGTGGAGTGGGATATACAGCAACAGAGTGTGGAGTGGGATATACAGGAACAGAGTGTGGAGTGGGATATACAGGAAAAGAGTGTGGAGTGGGATATACAGGAACAGAGTGTGCAGTGGGATATACAGGAACAGAGTGTGGAGTGGGATATACAGGAACAGTGTGTGGAGTGGGATATACGGGGAACAGAGTGTGGAGTGGGATATACAGGAACAGAGTGTGGAGTGGGATATACAGGAGCAGAGTGTGGAGTGGGATATACAGGAACAGAGTGTGGAGTGGGATATACAGGGAACAGAGTGTGGAGTGGGATATACAGGAACAGAGTGTCGAGTGGGATATACAGGAACAGAGTGTGGAGTGGAATATACAGGGAACAGAGTGTGGAGTGGGATATACAGGGAACAGAGTGTGGAGTGGGAAAACAGGAACAGAGTGTGGAGTGGGATATAGAGGGAACAGAGTGTGGAGTGGGATATACAGGAACAGAGTGTGGAGTGGGACATACAGGGAACAGAGTGTGGAGTGGGATATACAGGGAACAGAGTGTGGAGTGGGATATACAGGAACAGAGTGTGGAGTGGGATATACAGGAACAGAGTGTAGAGTGGGTTATACAGGAACAGAGAGTGGAGTGGGATATACAGGAACAGAGTGTGGAGTGCGATATACAGGGAACAGAGTGTGGAGTGGGATATACAGGGAACAGAGTGTGGAGTGGGATATACAGGGAACAAAGTGTGGAGTGGGATATACAGGAACAGAGTGTGGACTGGGATATACAGGAACAGAGTGTGGAGTGGGATATACAGAAACAGAGTGTGGAGTGTGATATACAGGAACAGAGTGTGGAGTGGGATATACAGGGAACAGAGTGTGGAGTGGGATATACAGGAACAGAGTGTGGAGTGGGATATACAAGGAACAGAGTGTGGAGTGTGGAGTGGGATATACAGGGAACAGAGTGTGGAGTGGGATATACAGGAACAGAGGGTGGAGTGGGATATACAGGGAACAGAATGTCGAGTGGGATATACAGGGAACAGAGTGTGGAGTGGGATATACAGGAACAGAGTGTGGAGTGGGATATACGGGGAACAGAGTGTGGAGTGGGATATACAGGGAACAGAGTGTGGAGTGGGATATACAGGAACAGAGTGTGGAGTGGGAAATACGGGGAACAGAGTGTGGAGTGGGATATACAGGAACAGTGTGTGGAGTGGGATATACAGGAACAGAGTGTGGAGTGGGATATACAGGGAACAGAGTGTGCAGTGGGATATACAGGAACAGAGTGTGGAGTGGGATATACAGGGAACAGAGTGTGGAGTGGGATATACAGGAACAGAGTGTGGAGTGGGATATACAGGAGAGTGTGGAGTGGGATATACAGGGAACAGAGTGTGGAGTGGGATATACAGGAACAGAGTGTGCAGTGGGATATACAGGAACAGAGTGTGGAGTGGGATATACAGGAACAGAGTGTGGAGTGGGATATACAGGGAACAGAGTGTGCAGTGGGATACACAGGAACAGAGTGTGGAGTGGGATATACAGGAACAGAGTGTGGAGTGGGATATAAAGGGAACAGAGTGTGGAGTGGGATATACAGGGAACAGAGTGTGGAGTGGGATATACAGGAACAGATGTGGAGTGGGATATACAGGAACAGAGTGTGGAGTGGGATATACAGGAACAGAGTGTGGCGTGGGATATACAGGAACAGAGCGTGGAGTGGGATATACAGGAACAGAGCGTGGAGTGGGATACACAGGAACAGAGCGTGGAGTGGGATATACAGGGAACAGAGTGTGGAGTGGGATATACAGGAACACAGTGTGGAGTGGGATATACAGGGAACAGAGTGTGGAGTGGGATATACAGGAACAGAGTGTGGAGTGCGATATACAGGAACAGAGTGTGGAGTGGGATATACGGGGAACAGAGTGTGGAGTGGGATATACAGGAACAGTGTGTGGAGTGGGATATACAGGGAACAGAGTGTGGAGTGGGATATACAGGGAACAGAGTGTGGAGTGGGATATACAGGAACAGAGTGTGGAGTGGGATATACAGGGAACAGAGTGTGGAGTGGGATATACAGGGAACAGAGTGTGGAGTGGGATATACAGGAACAGAGTGTGGAGTGGGAAATACGGGGAACAGAGTGTGGAGTGGGATATACAGGAACAGAGTGTGGAGTGGGATATACAGGGAACAGAGTGTGGAGTGGGATATACAGGGAACAGAGTGTGGAGTGGGATATACTGGAACACAGTGTGGAGTGGGATATACAGGGAACAGAGTGTGGAGTGGGATATACGGGGAACAGAGTGTGGAGTGGGATATACAGGAACAGTGTGTGGAGTGGGATATACAGGGAACAGAGTGTGGAGTGGGATATACAGGGAACAGAGTGTGGAGTCGGATATACAGGAACAGAGTGTGGAGTGGGATATACAGGGAACAGAGTGTGCAGTGGGATACACAGGAACAGAGTGTGGAGTGGGATATACAGGAACAGAGTGTGGAGTGGGATATAAAGGGAACAGAGTGTGGAGTGGGATACACAGGGAACAGAGTGTGGAGTGGGATATACAGGAACAGAGTGTGGAGTGGGATATACAGGAACAGAGTGTGGAGTGGGATATACAGGAACAGAGCGTGGAGTGGGATATACAGGAACAGAGCGTGGAGTGGGATATACAGGGAACAGAGTGTGGAGTGGGATATACTGGAACACAGTGTGGAGTGGGATATACAGGGAACAGAGTGTGGAGTGGGATATACGGGGAACAGAGTGTGGAGTGGGATATACAGGAACAGTGTGTGGAGTGGGATATACAGGGAACAGAGTGTGGAGTGGGATATACAGGGAACAGAGTGTGGAGTCGGATATACAGGAACAGAGTGTGGAGTGGGATATACAGGGAACAGAGTGTGGAGTGGGATATACAGGAACAGAGTGTGGAGTGGGATATACAGGAACAGTGTGTGGAGTGGGATATACAGGAACAGAGTGTGGAGTGGGATATACAGGAACAGAGTGTGGAGTGGGATATACAGGAAAAGAGTGTGGAGTGGGATATACAGGAACAGAGTGTGGAGTGGGATATACAGGAACAGAGTGTGGAGTGGGATATACAGGGAACAGGGTGTGGAGTGGGAAAAACAGGAACAGAGTGTGGAGTGGGATATACAGGAACAGAGTGTGGAGTGGGATATACAGGGAACAGAGTGCGGAGTGGGATATACAGGGAACAGAGTGTGGAGTGGGATATACAGGAACAGAGTGTGGAGTGGGATATACAGGGAACAGGGTGTGGAGTGGGATATACAGGAACAGAGTGTGGAGTGGGATATACAGGAACAGAGTGTGGAGTGGGATATACAGGGAACAGAGTGTAGAGTGGGATATACAGGGAACAGAGTGTGGAGTGGGATATACAGGAACAGTGTGTGGAGTGGGATATACAGGAACAGAGTGTGGAGTGGGATATACAGGAACAGAGTGTGGAGTGGGATATACAGGAAAAGAGTGTGGAGTGGGATATACAGGAACAGAGTGTGCAGTGGGATATACAGGAACAGAGTGTGGAGTGGGATATACAGGAACAGTGTGTGGAGTGGGATATACGGGGAACAGAGTGTGGAGTGTGGAGTGGGATATACAGGGAACAGAGTGTGGAGTGGGATATACAGGAACAGAGGGTGGAGTGGGATATACAGGGAACAGAATGTCGAGTGGGATATACAGGGAACAGAGTGTGGAGTGGGATATACAGGAACAGAGTGTGGAGTGGGATATACAGGAACAGAGTGTGGAGTGGGATATACAAGGAACAGAGTGTGGAGTGTGGAGTGGGATATACAGGGAACAGAGTGTGGAGTGGGATATACAGGAACAGAGGGTGGAGTGGGATATACAGGGAACAGAATGTCGAGTGGGATATACAGGGAACAGAGTGTGGAGTGGGATATACAGGAACAGAGTGTGGAGTGGGATATACGGGGAACAGAGTGTGGAGTGGGATATACAGGGAACAGAGTGTGGAGTGGGATATACAGGAACAGAGTGTGGAGTGGGAAATACGGGGAACAGAGTGTGGAGTGGGATATACAGGAACAGTGTGTGGAGTGGGATATACAGGAACAGAGTGTGGAGTGGGATATACAGGGAACAGAGTGTGCAGTGGGATATACAGGAACAGAGTGTGGAGTGGGATATACAGGGAACAGAGTGTGGAGTGGGATATACAGGAACAGAGTGTGCAGTGGGATATACAGGAACAGAGTGTGGAGTGGGATATACAGGAACAGAGTGTGGAGTGGGATATACAGGGAACAGAGTGTGCAGTGGGATACACAGGAACAGAGTGTGGAGTGGGATATACAGGAACAGAGTGTGGAGTGGGATATAAAGGGAACAGAGTGTGGAGTGGGATATACAGGGAACAGAGTGTGGAGTGGGATATACAGGAACAGAGTGTGGAGTGGGATATACAGGAACAGAGTGTGGAGTGGGATATACAGGAACAGAGCGTGGAGTGGGATATACAGGAACAGAGCGTGGAGTGGGATATACAGGGAACAGAGTGTGGAGTGGGATATACGGGGAACAGAGTGTGGAGTGGGATATACAGGAACAGTGTGTGGAGTGGGATATACAGGGAACAGAGTGTGGAGTGGGATATACAGGGAACAGAGTGTGGAGTCGGATATACAGGAACAGAGTGTGGAGTGGGATATACAGGGAACAGAGTGTGGAGTGGGATATACAGGAACAGAGTGTGGAGTGGGATATACAGGAACAGTGTGTGGAGTGGGATATACAGGAACAGAGTGTGGAGTGGGATATACAGGAACAGAGTGTGGAGTGGGATATACAGGAAAAGAGTGTGGAGTGGGATATACAGGAACAGAGTGTGGAGTGGGATATACAGGAACAGAGTGTGGAGTGGGATATACAGGGAACAGGGTGTGGAGTGGGAAAAACAGGAACAGAGTGTGGAGTGGGATATACAGGAACAGAGTGTGGAGTGGGATATACAGGGAACAGAGTGCGGAGTGGGATATACAGGGAACAGAGTGTGGAGTGGGATATACAGGAACAGAGTGTGGAGTGGGATATACAGGGAACAGGGTGTGGAGTGGGATATACAGGAACAGAGTGTGGAGTGGGATATACAGGAACAGAGTGTGGAGTGGGATATACAGGGAACAGAGTGTAGAGTGGGATACACAGGGAACAGAGTGTGGAGTGGGATATACAGGAACAGTGTGTGGAGTGGGATATACAGCAACAGAGTGTGGAGTGGGATATACAGGAACAGAGTGTGGAGTGGGATATACAGGAAAAGAGTGTGGAGTGGGATATACAGGAACAGAGTGTGCAGTGGGATATACAGGAACAGAGTGTGGAGTGGGATATACAGGAACAGTGTGTGGAGTGGGATATACGGGGAACAGAGTGTGGAGTGGGATATACAGGAACAGAGTGTGGAGTGGGATATACAGGAGCAGAGTGTGGAGTGGGATATACAGGAACAGAGTGTGGAGTGGGATATACAGGGAACAGAGTGTGGAGTGGGATATACAGGAACAGAGTGTCGAGTGGGATATACAGGAACAGAGTGTGGAGTGGAATATACAGGGAACAGAGTGTGGAGTGGGATATACAGGGAACAGAGTGTGGAGTGGGAAAACAGGAACAGAGTGTGGAGTGGGATATAGAGGGAACAGAGTGTGGAGTGGGATATACAGGAACAGAGTGTGGAGTGGGACATACAGGGAACAGAGTGTGGAGTGGGATATACAGGGAACAGAGTGTGGAGTGGGATATACAGGAACAGAGTGTGGAGTGGGATATACAGGAACAGAGTGTAGAGTGGGTTATACAGGAACAGAGAGTGGAGTGGGATATACAGGAACAGAGTGTGGAGTGCGATATACAGGGAACAGAGTGTGGAGTGGGATATACAGGGAACAGAGTGTGGAGTGGGATATACAGGGAACAAAGTGTGGAGTGGGATATACAGGAACAGAGTGTGGACTGGGATATACAGGAACAGAGTGTGGAGTGGGATATACAGAAACAGAGTGTGGAGTGTGATATACAGGAACAGAGTGTGGAGTGGGATATACAGGGAACAGAGTGTGGAGTGGGATATACAGGAACAGAGTGTGGAGTGGGATATACAAGGAACAGAGTGTGGAGTGTGGAGTGGGATATACAGGGAACAGAGTGTGGAGTGGGATATACAGGAACAGAGGGTGGAGTGGGATATACAGGGAACAGAATGTCGAGTGGGATATACAGGGAACAGAGTGTGGAGTGGGATATACAGGAACAGAGTGTGGAGTGGGATATACGGGGAACAGAGTGTGGAGTGGGATATACAGGGAACAGAGTGTGGAGTGGGATATACAGGAACAGAGTGTGGAGTGGGAAATACGGGGAACAGAGTGTGGAGTGGGATATACAGGAACAGTGTGTGGAGTGGGATATACAGGAACAGAGTGTGGAGTGGGATATACAGGGAACAGAGTGTGCAGTGGGATATACAGGAACAGAGTGTGGAGTGGGATATACAGGGAACAGAGTGTGGAGTGGGATATACAGGAACAGAGTGTGGAGTGGGATATACAGGAGAGTGTGGAGTGGGATATACAGGGAACAGAGTGTGGAGTGGGATATACAGGAACAGAGTGTGCAGTGGGATATACAGGAACAGAGTGTGGAGTGGGATATACAGGAACAGAGTGTGGAGTGGGATATACAGGGAACAGAGTGTGCAGTGGGATACACAGGAACAGAGTGTGGAGTGGGATATACAGGAACAGAGTGTGGAGTGGGATATAAAGGGAACAGAGTGTGGAGTGGGATATACAGGGAACAGAGTGTGGAGTGGGATATACAGGAACAGATGTGGAGTGGGATATACAGGAACAGAGTGTGGAGTGGGATATACAGGAACAGAGTGTGGCGTGGGATATACAGGAACAGAGCGTGGAGTGGGATATACAGGAACAGAGCGTGGAGTGGGATACACAGGAACAGAGCGTGGAGTGGGATATACAGGGAACAGAGTGTGGAGTGGGATATACAGGAACACAGTGTGGAGTGGGATATACAGGGAACAGAGTGTGGAGTGGGATATACAGGAACAGAGTGTGGAGTGCGATATACAGGAACAGAGTGTGGAGTGGGATATACGGGGAACAGAGTGTGGAGTGGGATATACAGGAACAGTGTGTGGAGTGGGATATACAGGGAACAGAGTGTGGAGTGGGATATACAGGGAACAGAGTGTGGAGTGGGATATACAGGAACAGAGTGTGGAGTGGGATATACAGGGAACAGAGTGTGGAGTGGGATATACAGGGAACAGAGTGTGGAGTGGGATATACAGGAACAGAGTGTGGAGTGGGAAATACGGGGAACAGAGTGTGGAGTGGGATATACAGGAACAGAGTGTGGAGTGGGATATACAGGGAACAGAGTGTGGAGTGGGATATACAGGGAACAGAGTGTGGAGTGGGATATACTGGAACACAGTGTGGAGTGGGATATACAGGGAACAGAGTGTGGAGTGGGATATACGGGGAACAGAGTGTGGAGTGGGATATACAGGAACAGTGTGTGGAGTGGGATATACAGGGAACAGAGTGTGGAGTGGGATATACAGGGAACAGAGTGTGGAGTCGGATATACAGGAACAGAGTGTGGAGTGGGATATACAGGGAACAGAGTGTGCAGTGGGATACACAGGAACAGAGTGTGGAGTGGGATATACAGGAACAGAGTGTGGAGTGGGATATAAAGGGAACAGAGTGTGGAGTGGGATACACAGGGAACAGAGTGTGGAGTGGGATATACAGGAACAGAGTGTGGAGTGGGATATACAGGAACAGAGTGTGGAGTGGGATATACAGGAACAGAGCGTGGAGTGGGATATACAGGAACAGAGCGTGGAGTGGGATATACAGGGAACAGAGTGTGGAGTGGGATATACTGGAACACAGTGTGGAGTGGGATATACAGGGAACAGAGTGTGGAGTGGGATATACGGGGAACAGAGTGTGGAGTGGGATATACAGGAACAGTGTGTGGAGTGGGATATACAGGGAACAGAGTGTGGAGTGGGATATACAGGGAACAGAGTGTGGAGTCGGATATACAGGAACAGAGTGTGGAGTGGGATATACAGGGAACAGAGTGTGGAGTGGGATATACAGGAACAGAGTGTGGAGTGGGATATACAGGAACAGTGTGTGGAGTGGGATATACAGGAACAGAGTGTGGAGTGGGATATACAGGAACAGAGTGTGGAGTGGGATATACAGGAAAAGAGTGTGGAGTGGGATATACAGGAACAGAGTGTGGAGTGGGATATACAGGAACAGAGTGTGGAGTGGGATATACAGGGAACAGGGTGTGGAGTGGGAAAAACAGGAACAGAGTGTGGAGTGGGATATACAGGAACAGAGTGTGGAGTGGGATATACAGGGAACAGAGTGCGGAGTGGGATATACAGGGAACAGAGTGTGGAGTGGGATATACAGGAACAGAGTGTGGAGTGGGATATACAGGGAACAGGGTGTGGAGTGGGATATACAGGAACAGAGTGTGGAGTGGGATATACAGGAACAGAGTGTGGAGTGGGATATACAGGGAACAGAGTGTAGAGTGGGATATACAGGGAACAGAGTGTGGAGTGGGATATACAGGAACAGTGTGTGGAGTGGGATATACAGGAACAGAGTGTGGAGTGGGATATACAGGAACAGAGTGTGGAGTGGGATATACAGGAAAAGAGTGTGGAGTGGGATATACAGGAACAGAGTGTGCAGTGGGATATACAGGAACAGAGTGTGGAGTGGGATATACAGGAACAGTGTGTGGAGTGGGATATACGGGGAACAGAGTGTGGAGTGGGATATACAGGAACAGAGTGTGGAGTGGGATATACAGGAGCAGAGTGTGGAGTGGGATATACAGGAACAGAGTGTGGAGTGGGATATACAGGGAACAGAGTGTGGAGTGGGATATACAGGAACAGAGTGTCGAGTGGGATATACAGGAACAGAGTGTGGAGTGGGATATACAGGGAACAGAGTGTGGAGTGGGATATACAGGGAACAGAGTGTGGAGTGGGAAAACAGGAACAGAGTGTGGAGTGGGATATAGAGGGAACAGAGTGTGGAGTGGGATATACAGGAACAGAGTGTGGAGTGGGACATACAGGGAACAGAGTGTGGAGTGGGATATACAGGGAACAGAGTGTGGAGTGGGATATACAGGAACAGAGTGTGGAGTGGGATATACAGGAACAGAGTGTAGAGTGGGTTATACAGGAACAGAGAGTGGAGTGGGATATACAGGAACAGAGTGTGGAGTGGGATATACAGGGAACAGAGTGTGGAGTGGGATATACAGGGAACAGAGTGTGGAGTGGGATATACAGGGAACAGAGTGTGGAGTGGGATATAAAGGAACAGAGTGTGGACTGGGATATACAGGAACAGAGTGTGGAGTGGGATATACAGAAACAGAGTGTGGAGTGTGATATACAGGAACAGAGTGTGGAGTGGGATATACAGGGAACAGAGTGTGGAGTGGGATATACAGGAACAGAGTGTGGAGTGGGATATACAAGGAACAGAGTGTGGAGTGTGGAGTGGGATATACAGGGAACAGAGTGTGGAGTGGGATATACAGGAACAGAGGGTGGAGTGGGATATACAGGGAACAGAATGTCGAGTGGGATATACAGGGAACAGAGTGTGGAGTGGGATATACAGGAACAGAGTGTGGAGTGGGATATACGGGGAACAGAGTGTGGAGTGGGATATACAGGGAACAGAGTGTGGAGTGGGATATACAGGAACAGAGTGTGGAGTGGGAAATACGGGGAACAGAGTGTGGAGTGGGATATACAGGAACAGTGTGTGGAGTGGGATATACAGGAACAGAGTGTGGAGTGGGATATACAGGGAACAGAGTGTGCAGTGGGATATACAGGAACAGAGTGTGGAGTGGGATATACAGGGAACAGAGTGTGGAGTGGGATATACAGGAACAGAGTGTGGAGTGGGATATACAGGAGAGTGTGGAGTGGGATATACAGGGAACAGAGTGTGGAGTGGGATATACAGGAACAGAGTGTGCAGTGGGATATACAGGAACAGAGTGTGGAGTGGGATATACAGGAACAGAGTGTGGAGTGGGATATACAGGGAACAGAGTGTGCAGTGGGATACACAGGAACAGAGTGTGGAGTGGGATATACAGGAACAGAGTGTGGAGTGGGATATAAAGGGAACAGAGTGTGGAGTGGGATATACAGGGAACAGAGTGTGGAGTGGGATATACAGGAACAGATGTGGAGTGGGATATACAGGAACAGAGTGTGGAGTGGGATATACAGGAACAGAGTGTGGCGTGGGATATACAGGAACAGAGCGTGGAGTGGGATACACAGGAACAGAGCGTGGAGTGGGATATACAGGAACAGAGCGTGGAGTGGGATATACAGGGAACAGAGTGTGGAGTGGGATATACAGGAACACAGTGTGGAGTGGGATATACAGGGAACAGAGTGTGGAGTGGGATATACAGGAACAGTTTGTGGAGTGGGATATACGGGGAACAGAGTGTGGAGTGGGATATACAGGAACAGAGTGTGGAGTGGGATTTTCAGGAGCAGAGTGTGGAGTGGGATATACAGGAACAGAGTGTGGAGTGGGATATACAGGGAACAGAGTGTGGAGTGGGATATACAGGAACAGAGTGTCGAGTGGGATATACAGGAACAGAGTGTGGAGTGGGATATACAGGAACAGAGTGTGGAGTGGGATATACAGGAACAGAGTGTGGAGTGGGATATACAGGGAACAGAGTGTGGAGTGGGATATACAGGAACAGAGTGTGGAGTGGGATATACAGGGAACAGAGTGTGGAGTGGGATATACAGGAACAGAGTGTGCAGTGGGATATACAGGAACAGAGTGTGGAGTGGGATATACAGGAACAGAGTGTGGAGTGGGATATACAGGGAACAGAGTGTGCAGTGGGATACACAGGAACAGAGTGTGGAGTGGGATATACAGGAACAGAGTGTGGAGTGGGATATAAAGGGAACAGAGTGTGGAGTGGGATATACAGGGAACAGAGTGTGGAGTGGGATATACAGGAACAGAGTGTGGAGTGGGATATACAGGAACAGAGTGTGGAGTGGGATATACAGGAACAGAGCGTGGAGTGGGATATACAGGAACAGAGCGTGGAGTGGGATATACAGGGAACAGAGTGTGGAGTGGGATATACTGGAACACAGTGTGGAGTGGGATATACAGGGAACAGAGTGTGGAGTGGGATATACGGGGAACAGAGTGTGGAGTGGGATATACAGGAACAGTGTGTGGAGTGGGATATACAGGGAACAGAGTGTGGAGTGGGATATACAGGGAACAGAGTGTGGAGTCGGATATACAGGAACAGAGTGTGGAGTGGGATATACAGGGAACAGAGTGTGGAGTGGGATATACAGGAACAGAGTGTGGAGTGGGATATACAGGAACAGTGTGTGGAGTGGGATATACAGGAACAGAGTGTGGAGTGGGATATACAGGAACAGAGTGTGGAGTGGGATATACAGGAAAAGAGTGTGGAGTGGGATATACAGGAACAGAGTGTGGAGTGGGATATACAGGAACAGAGTGTGGAGTGGGATATACAGGGAACAGGGTGTGGAGTGGGAAAAACAGGAACAGAGTGTGGAGTGGGATATACAGGAACAGAGTGTGGAGTGGGATATACAGGGAACAGAGTGCGGAGTGGGATATACAGGGAACAGAGTGTGGAGTGGGATATACAGGAACAGAGTGTGGAGTGGGATATACAGGGAACAGGGTGTGGAGTGGGATATACAGGAACAGAGTGTGGAGTGGGATATACAGGAACAGAGTGTGGAGTGGGATATACAGGGAACAGAGTGTAGAGTGGGATATACAGGGAACAGAGTGTGGAGTGGGATATACAGGAACAGTGTGTGGAGTGGGATATACAGGAACAGAGTGTGGAGTGGGATATACAGGAACAGAGTGTGGAGTGGGATATACAGGAAAAGAGTGTGGAGTGGGATATACAGGAACAGAGTGTGCAGTGGGATATACAGGAACAGAGTGTGGAGTGGGATATACAGGAACAGTGTGTGGAGTGGGATATACGGGGAACAGAGTGTGGAGGGGGATATACAGGAACAGAGTGTGGAGTGGGATATACAGGAGCAGAGTGTGGAGTGGGATATACAGGAACAGAGTGTGGAGTGGGATATACAGGGAACAGAGTGTGGAGTGGGATATACAGGAACAGAGTGTCGAGTGGGATATACAGGAACAGAGTGTGGAGTGGGATATACAGGGAACAGAGTGTGGAGTGGGATATACAGGGAACAGAGTGTGGAGTGGGAAAACAGGAACAGAGTGTGGAGTGGGATATAGAGGGAACAGAGTGTGGAGTGGGATATACAGGAACAGAGTGTGGAGTGGGACATACAGGGAACAGAGTGTGGAGTGGGATATACAGGGAACAGAGTGTGGAGTGGGATATACAGGAACAGAGTGTGGAGTGGGATATACAGGAACAGAGTGTAGAGTGGGTTATACAGGAACAGAGAGTGGAGTGGGATATACAGGAACAGAGTGTGGAGTGGGATATACAGGGAACAGAGTGTGGAGTGGGATATACAGGGAACAGAGTGTGGAGTGGGATATACAGGGAACAGAGTGTGGAGTGGGATATACAGGAACAGAGTGTGGACTGGGATATACAGGAACAGAGTGTGGAGTGGGATACACAGAAACAGAGTGTGGAGTGTGATATACAGGAACAGAGTGTGGAGTGGGATATACAGGGAACAGAGTGTGGAGTGGGATATACAGGAACAGAGTGTGGAGTGGGAAATACGGGGAACAGAGTGTGGAGTGGGATATACAGGAACAGTGTGTGGAGTGGGATATACAGGAACAGAGTGTGGAGTGGGATATACAGGGAACAGAGTGTGCAGTGGGATATACAGGAACAGAGTGTGGAGTGGGATATACAGGGAACAGAGTGTGGAGTGGGATATACAGGAACAGAGTGTGGAGTGGGATATACAGGAGAGTGTGGAGTGGGATATACAGGGAACAGAGTGTGGAGTGGGATATACAGGAACAGAGTGTGCAGTGGGATATACAGGAACAGAGTGTGGAGTGGGATATACAGGAACAGAGTGTGGAGTGGGATATACAGGGAACAGAGTGTGCAGTGGGATACACAGGAACAGAGTGTGGAGTGGGATATACAGGAACAGAGTGTGGAGTGGGATATAAAGGGAACAGAGTGTGGAGTGGGATATAAAGGGAACAGAGTGTGGAGTGGGATATACAGGAACAGATGTGGAGTGGGATATACAGGAACAGAGTGTGGAGTGGGATATACAGGAACAGAGTGTGGCGTGGGATATACAGGAACAGAGCGTGGAGTGGGATACACAGGAACAGAGCGTGGAGTGGGATATACAGGAACAGAGCGTGGAGTGGGATATACAGGGAACAGAGTGTGGTGTGGGATATACAGGAACACAGTGTGGAGTGGGATATACAGGGAACAGAGTGTGGAGTGGGATATACAGGAACAGTTTGTGGAGTGGGATATACGGGGAACAGAGTGTGGAGTGGGATATACAGGAACAGAGTGTGGAGTGGGATTTTCAGGAGCAGAGTGTGGAGTGGGATATACAGGAACAGAGTGTGGAGTGGGAAATACGGGGAACAGAGTGTGGAGTGGGATATACAGGAACAGTGTGTGGAGTGGGATATACAGGAACAGAGTTGGAGTGGGATATACAGGGAACAGAGTGTGCAGTGGGATATACAGGAACAGAGTGTGGAGTGGGATATACAGGGAACAGAGTGTGGAGTGGGATATACAGGAACAGAGTGTGGAGTGGGATATACAGGGAACAGAGTGTGGAGTGGGATATACAGGAACAGAGTGTGCAGTGGGATATACAGGAACAGAGTGTGGAGTGGGATATACAGGAACAGAGTGTGGAGTGGGATATACAGGGAACAGAGTGTGCAGTGGGATACACAGGAACAGAGTGTGGAGTGGGATATACAGGAACAGAGTGTGGAGTGGGATATAAAGGGAACAGAGTGTGGAGTGGGATATACAGGGAACAGAGTGTGGAGTGGGATATACAGGAACAGAGTGTGGAGTGGGATATACAGGAACAGAGTGTGGAGTGGGATATACAGGAACAGAGCGTGGAGTGGGATATACAGGAACAGAGCGTGGAGTGGGATATACAGGGAACAGAGTGTGGAGTGGGATATACTGGAACACAGTGTGGAGTGGGATATACAGGGAACAGAGTGTGGAGTGGGATATACGGGGAACAGAGTGTGGAGTGGGATATACAGGAACAGTGTGTGGAGTGGGATATACAGGGAACAGAGTGTGGAGTGGGATATACAGGGAACAGAGTGTGGAGTCGGATATACAGGAACAGAGTGTGGAGTGGGATATACAGGGAACAGAGTGTGGAGTGGGATATACAGGAACAGAGTGTGGAGTGGGATATACAGGAACAGTGTGTGGAGTGGGATATACAGGAACAGAGTGTGGAGTGGGATATACAGGAACAGAGTGTGGAGTGGGATATACAGGAAAAGAGTGTGGAGTGGGATATACAGGAACAGAGTGTGGAGTGGGATATACAGGAACAGAGTGTGGAGTGGGATATACAGGGAACAGGGTGTGGAGTGGGAAAAACAGGAACAGAGTGTGGAGTGGGATATACAGGAACAGAGTGTGGAGTGGGATATACAGGGAACAGAGTGCGGAGTGGGATATACAGGGAACAGAGTGTGGAGTGGGATATACAGGAACAGAGTGTGGAGTGGGATATACAGGGAACAGGGTGTGGAGTGGGATATACAGGAACAGAGTGTGGAGTGGGATATACAGGAACAGAGTGTGGAGTGGGATATACAGGGAACAGAGTGTAGAGTGGGATATACAGGGAACAGAGTGTGGAGTGGGATATACAGGAACAGTGTGTGGAGTGGGATATACAGGAACAGAGTGTGGAGTGGGATATACAGGAACAGAGTGTGGAGTGGGATATACAGGAAAAGAGTGTGGAGTGGGATATACAGGAACAGAGTGTGCAGTGGGATATACAGGAACAGAGTGTGGAGTGGGATATACAGGAACAGTGTGTGGAGTGGGATATACGGGGAACAGAGTGTGGAGGGGGATATACAGGAACAGAGTGTGGAGTGGGATATACAGGAGCAGAGTGTGGAGTGGGATATACAGGAACAGAGTGTGGAGTGGGATATACAGGGAACAGAGTGTGGAGTGGGATATACAGGAACAGAGTGTCGAGTGGGATATACAGGAACAGAGTGTGGAGTGGGATATACAGGGAACAGAGTGTGGAGTGGGATATACAGGGAACAGAGTGTGGAGTGGGAAAACAGGAACAGAGTGTGGAGTGGGATATAGAGGGAACAGAGTGTGGAGTGGGATATACAGGAACAGAGTGTGGAGTGGGACATACAGGGAACAGAGTGTGGAGTGGGATATACAGGGAACAGAGTGTGGAGTGGGATATACAGGAACAGAGTGTGGAGTGGGATATACAGGAACAGAGTGTAGAGTGGGTTATACAGGAACAGAGAGTGGAGTGGGATATACAGGAACAGAGTGTGGAGTGGGATATACAGGGAACAGAGTGTGGAGTGGGATATACAGGGAACAGAGTGTGGAGTGGGATATACAGGGAACAGAGTGTGGAGTGGGATATACAGGAACAGAGTGTGGACTGGGATATACAGGAACAGAGTGTGGAGTGGGATACACAGAAACAGAGTGTGGAGTGTGATATACAGGAACAGAGTGTGGAGTGGGATATACAGGGAACAGAGTGTGGAGTGGGATATACAGGAACAGAGTGTGGAGTGGGATATACAAGGAACAGAGTGTGGAGTGTGGAGTGGGATATACAGGGAACAGAGTGTGGAGTGGGATATACAGGAACAGAGGGTGGAGTGGGATATACAGGGAACAGAGTGTGGAGTGGGATATACAGGAACAGAGTGTGGAGTGGGATATACGGGGAACAGAGTGTGGAGTGGGATATACAGGGAACAGAGTGTGGAGTGGGATATACAGGAACAGAGTGTGGAGTGGGAAATACGGGGAACAGAGTGTGGAGTGGGATATACAGGAACAGTGTGTGGAGTGGGATATACAGGAACAGAGTGTGGAGTGGGATATACAGGGAACAGAGTGTGCAGTGGGATATACAGGAACAGAGTGTGGAGTGGGATATACAGGGAACAGAGTGTGGAGTGGGATATACAGGAACAGAGTGTGGAGTGGGATATACAGGAGAGTGTGGAGTGGGATATACAGGGAACAGAGTGTGGAGTGGGATATACAGGAACAGAGTGTGCAGTGGGATATACAGGAACAGAGTGTGGAGTGGGATATACAGGAACAGAGTGTGGAGTGGGATATACAGGGAACAGAGTGTGCAGTGGGATACACAGGAACAGAGTGTGGAGTGGGATATACAGGAACAGAGTGTGGAGTGGGATATAAAGGGAACAGAGTGTGGAGTGGGATATACAGGGAACAGAGTGTGGAGTGGGATATACAGGAACAGATGTGGAGTGGGATATACAGGAACAGAGTGTGGAGTGGGATATACAGGAACAGAGTGTGGCGTGGGATATACAGGAACAGAGCGTGGAGTGGGATACACAGGAACAGAGCGTGGAGTGGGATATACAGGAACAGAGCGTGGAGTGGGATATACAGGAACACAGTGTGGAGTGGGATATACAGGGAACAGAGTGTGGAGTGGGATATACAGGAACAGTTTGTGGAGTGGGATATACGGGGAACAGAGTGTGGAGTGGGATATACAGGAACAGAGTGTGGAGTGGGATTTTCAGGAGCAGAGTGTGGAGTGGGATATACAGGAACAGAGTGTGGAGTGGGATATACAGGGAACAGAGTGTGGAGTGGGATATACAGGAACAGAGTGTCGAGTGGGATATACAGGAACAGAGTGTGGAGTGGGATATACAGGAACAGAGTGTGGAGTGGGATATACAGGAACAGTGTGTGGAGTGGGATATACAGGAACAGAGTGTGGAGTGGGATATACAGGAACAGAGTGTGGAGTGGGATATACAGGAAAAGAGTGTGGAGTGGGATATACAGGAACAGAGTGTGGAGTGGGATATACAGGAACAGAGTGTGGAGTGGGATATACAGGGAACAGGGTGTGGAGTGGGATATACAGGAACAGAGTGTGGAGTGGGATATACAGGAACAGAGTGTGGAGTGGGATATACAGGGAACAGAGTGTGGAGTGGGATATACAGGGAACAGAGTGTGGAGTGGGATATACAGGAACAGTGTGTGGAGTGGGATATACAGGAACAGAGTGTGGAGTGGGATTTTCAGGAACAGAGTGTGGAGTGGGATATACAGGAAAAGAGTGTGGAGTGGGATATACAGGAACAGAGTGTGGAGTGGGATATACAGGAACAGAGTGTGGAGTGGGATATACAGGAACAGTGTGTGGAGTGGGATATACGGGGAACAGAGTGTGGAGTGGGACACACAGGGAACAGAGTGTGGAGTGGGACATACAGAAACAGCGTGTGGAGTGGGATATACAGGAACAGAGTGTGGAGTGGGATATACAGGAGCAGAGTGTGGAGTGGGATATACAGGAACAGAGTGTGGAGTGGGATATACAGGGAACAGAGTGTGGAGTGGGATATACAGGAACAGAGTGTCGAGTGGGATAACAGGAACAGAGTGTGGAGTGGGAGATACAGGGAACAGAGTGTGGAGTGGGATATACAGGGAACAGAGTGTGGAGTGGGATACACAGGAACAGAGTGTGGAGTGGGATATACAGGGAACAGAGTGTGGAGTGGGATATACAGGAACAGAGTGTGGAGTGGGATATACAGGGAACAGAGTGTGCAGTGGGATATACAGGAACAGAGTGTGGAGTGGGATATACAGGGAACAGAGTGTGGAGTGGGATATACAGGAACAGAGTGTGGAGTGGGATATACAGGAGAGTGTGGAGTGGGATATACAGGGAACAGAGTGTGGAGTGGGATATACAGGAACAGAGTGTGCAGTGGGATATACAGGAACAGAGTGTGGAGTGGGATATACAGGAACAGAGTGTGGAGTGGGATATACAGGGAACAGAGTGTGCAGTGGGATACACAGGAACAGAGTGTGGAGTGGGATATACAGGAACAGAGTGTGGAGTGGGATATAAAGGGAACAGAGTGTGGAGTGGGATATACAGGGAACAGAGTGTGGAGTGGGATATACAGGAACAGATGTGGAGTGGGATATACAGGAACAGAGTGTGGAGTGGGATATACAGGAACAGAGTGTGGCGTGGGATATACAGGAACAGAGCGTGGAGTGGGATACACAGGAACAGAGCGTGGAGTGGGATATACAGGAACAGAGCGTGGAGTGGGATATACAGGAACACAGTGTGGAGTGGGATATACAGGGAACAGAGTGTGGAGTGGGATATACAGGAACAGTTTGTGGAGTGGGATATACGGGGAACAGAGTGTGGAGTGGGATATACAGGAACAGAGTGTGGAGTGGGATTTTCAGGAGCAGAGTGTGGAGTGGGATATACAGGAACAGAGTGTGGAGTGGGATATACAGGGAACAGAGTGTGGAGTGGGATATACAGGAACAGAGTGTCGAGTGGGATATACAGGAACAGAGTGTGGAGTGGGATATACAGGAACAGAGTGTGGAGTGGGATATACAGGAACAGTGTGTGGAGTGGGATATACAGGAACAGAGTGTGGAGTGGGATATACAGGAACAGAGTGTGGAGTGGGATATACAGGAAAAGAGTGTGGAGTGGGATATACAGGAACAGAGTGTGGAGTGGGATATACAGGAACAGAGTGTGGAGTGGGATATACAGGGAACAGGGTGTGGAGTGGGATATACAGGAACAGAGTGTGGAGTGGGATATACAGGAACAGAGTGTGGAGTGGGATATACAGGGAACAGAGTGTGGAGTGGGATATACAGGGAACAGAGTGTGGAGTGGGATATACAGGAACAGTGTGTGGAGTGGGATATACAGGAACAGAGTGTGGAGTGGGATTTTCAGGAACAGAGTGTGGAGTGGGATATACAGGAAAAGAGTGTGGAGTGGGATATACAGGAACAGAGTGTGGAGTGGGATATACAGGAACAGAGTGTGGAGTGGGATATACAGGAACAGTGTGTGGAGTGGGATATACGGGGAACAGAGTGTGGAGTGGGACACACAGGGAACAGAGTGTGGAGTGGGACATACAGAAACAGCGTGTGGAGTGGGATATACAGGAACAGAGTGTGGAGTGGGATATACAGGAGCAGAGTGTGGAGTGGGATATACAGGAACAGAGTGTGGAGTGGGATATACAGGGAACAGAGTGTGGAGTGGGATATACAGGAACAGAGTGTCGAGTGGGATAACAGGAACAGAGTGTGGAGTGGGAGATACAGGGAACAGAGTGTGGAGTGGGATATACAGGGAACAGAGTGTGGAGTGGGATACACAGGAACAGAGTGTGGAGTGGGATATACAGGGAACAGAGTGTGGAGTGGGATATACAGGAACAGAGTGTGGAGTGGGATATACAGGGAACAGAGTGTGCAGTGGGATATACAGGAACAGAGTGTGGAGTGGGATATACAGGGAACAGAGCGTGGAGTGGGATATACAGGAACAGAGTGTGGAGTGGGATATACAGGGAACAGAGTGCGGAGTGGGATATACAGGGAACAGAGTGTGGAGTGGGATATACAGGAACAGAGTGTGGAGTGGGATATACAGGGAACAGGGTGTGGAGTGGGATATACAGGAACAGAGTGTGGAGTGGGATATACAGGAACAGAGTGTGGAGTGGGATATACAGGGAACAGAGTGTAGAGTGGGATATACAGGGAACAGAGTGTGGAGTGGGATATACAGGAACAGTGTGTGGAGTTGGATATACAGGAACAGAGTGTGGAGTGGGATATACAGGAACAGAGTGTGGAGTGGGATATACAGGAAAAGAGTGTGGAGTGGGATATACAGGAACAGAGTGTGCAGTGGGATATACAGGAACAGAGTGTGGAGTGGGATATACAGGAACAGTGTGTGGAGTGGGATATACGGGGAACAGAGTGTGGAGTGGGATATACAGGAACAGAGTGTGGAGTGGGATATACAGGAGCAGAGTGTGGAGTGGGATATACAGGAACAGAGTGTGGTGTGGGATATACAGGGAACAGAGTGTGGAGTGGGATATACAGGAACAGAGTGTCGAGTGGGATATACAGGAACAGAGTGTGGAGTGGGATATACAGGGAACAGAGTGTGGAGTGGGATATACAGGGAACAGAGTGTGGAGTGGGAAAACAGGAACAGAGTGTGGAGTGGGATATAGAGGGAACAGAGTGTGGAGTGGGATATACAGGAACAGAGTGTGGAGTGGGACATACAGGGAACAGAGTGTGGAGTGGGATATACAGGGAACAGAGTGTGGAGTGGGATATACAGGAACAGAGTGTGGAGTGGGATATACAGGAACAGAGTGTAGAGTGGGTTATACAGGAACAGAGAGTGGAGTGGGATATACAGGAACAGAGTGTGGAGTGGGATATACAGGGAACAGAGTGTGGAGTGGGATATACAGGGAACAGAGTGTGGAGTGGGATATACAGGGAACAGAGTGTGGAGTGGGATATACAGGAACAGAGTGTGGACTGGGATATACAGGAACAGAGTGTGGAGTGGGATACACAGAAACAGAGTGTGGAGTGTGATATACAGGAACAGAGTGTGGAGTGGGATATACAGGGAACAGAGTGTGGAGTGGGATATACAGGAACAGAGTGTGGAGTGGGATATACAAGGAACAGAGTGTGGAGTGTGGAGTGGGATATACAGGGAACAGAGTGTGGAGTGGGATATACAGGAACAGAGGGTGGAGTGGGATATACAGGGAACAGAATGTCGAGTGGGATATACAGGGAACAGAGTGTGGAGTGGGATATACAGGAACAGAGTGTGGAGTGGGATATACGGGGAACAGAGTGTGGAGTGGGATATACAGGGAACAGAGTGTGGAGTGGGATATACAGGAACAGAGTGTGGAGTGGGAAATACGGGGAACAGAGTGTGGAGTGGGATATACAGGAACAGTGTGTGGAGTGGGATATACAGGAACAGAGTGTGGAGTGGGATATACAGGGAACAGAGTGTGCAGTGGGATATACAGGAACAGAGTGTGGAGTGGGATATACAGGGAACAGAGTGTGGAGTGGGATATACAGGAACAGAGTGTGGAGTGGGATATACAGGAGAGTGTGGAGTGGGATATACAGGGAACAGAGTGTGGAGTGGGATATACAGGAACAGAGTGTGCAGTGGGATATACAGGAACAGAGTGTGGAGTGGGATATACAGGAACAGAGTGTGGAGTGGGATATACAGGGAACAGAGTGTGCAGTGGGATACACAGGAACAGAGTGTGGAGTGGGATATACAGGAACAGAGTGTGGAGTGGGATATAAAGGGAACAGAGTGTGGAGTGGGATATACAGGGAACAGAGTGTGGAGTGGGATATACAGGAACAGATGTGGAGTGGGATATACAGGAACAGAGTGTGGAGTGGGATATACAGGAACAGAGTGTGGCGTGGGATATACAGGAACAGAGCGTGGAGTGGGATACACAGGAACAGAGCGTGGAGTGGGATATACAGGAACAGAGCGTGGAGTGGGATATACAGGAACACAGTGTGGAGTGGGATATACAGGGAACAGAGTGTGGAGTGGGATATACAGGAACAGTTTGTGGAGTGGGATATACGGGGAACAGAGTGTGGAGTGGGATATACAGGAACAGAGTGTGGAGTGGGATTTTCAGGAGCAGAGTGTGGAGTGGGATATAAAGGAACAGAGTGTGGAGTGGGATATACAGGGAACAGAGTGTGGAGTGGGATATACAGGAACAGAGTGTCGAGTGGGATATACAGGAACAGAGTGTGGAGTGGGATATACAGGAACAGAGTGTGGAGTGGGATATACAGGAACAGTGTGTGGAGTGGGATATACAGGAACAGAGTGTGGAGTGGGATATACAGGAACAGAGTGTGGAGTGGGATATACAGGAAAAGAGTGTGGAGTGGGATATACAGGAACAGAGTGTGGAGTGGGATATACAGGAACAGAGTGTGGAGTGGGATATACAGGGAACAGGGTGTGGAGTGGGATATACAGGAACAGAGTGTGGAGTGGGATATACAGGAACAGAGTGTGGAGTGGGATATACAGGGAACAGAGTGTGGAGTGGGATATACAGGGAACAGAGTGTGGAGTGGGATATACAGGAACAGTGTGTGGAGTGGGATATACAGGAACAGAGTGTGGAGTGGGATTTTCAGGAACAGAGTGTGGAGTGGGATATACAGGAAAAGAGTGTGGAGTGGGATATACAGGAACAGAGTGTGGAGTGGGATATACAGGAACAGAGTGTGGAGTGGGATATACAGGAACAGTGTGTGGAGTGGGATATACGGGGAACAGAGTGTGGAGTGGGATACACAGGGAACAGAGTGTGGAGTGGGACATACAGAAACAGCGTGTGGAGTGGGATATACAGGAACAGAGTGTGGAGTGGGATATACAGGAGCAGAGTGTGGAGTGGGATATACAGGAACAGAGTGTGGAGTGGGATGTACAGGGAACAGAGTGTGGAGTGGGATATACAGGAACAGAGTGTCGAGTGGGATAACAGGAACAGAGTGTGGAGTGGGAGATACAGGGAACAGAGTGTGGAGTGGGATATACAGGGAACAGAGTGTGGAGTGGGATACACAGGAACAGAGTGTGGAGTGGGATATACAGGGAACAGAGTGTGGAGTGGGATATACAGGAACAGAGTGTGGAGTGGGATATACAGGGAACAGAGTGTGCAGTGGGATATACAGGAACAGAGTGTGGAGTGGGATATACAGGGAACAGAGCGTGGAGTGGGATATACAGGAACAGAGGGTGGAGTGGGATATACAGGGAACAGAATGTCGAGTGGGATATACAGGGAACAGAGTGTGGAGTGGGATATACAGGAACAGAGTGTGGAGTGGGATATACAGGAACAGAGTGTGGAGTGGGATACACAGGGAACAGAGTGTGGAGTGGGATATACAGGAACAGTGTGTGGAGTGGGATATACAGGAACAGAGTTGGAGTGGGATATACAGGGAACAGAGTGTGCAGTGGGATATACAGGAACAGAGTGTGGAGTGGGATATACAGGGAACAGAGTGTGGAGTGGGATATACAGGAACAGAGTGTGGAGTGGGATATACAGGGAACAGAGTGTGGAGTGGGATATACAGGAACAGAGTGTGCAGTGGGATATACAGGAACAGAGTGTGGAGTGGGATATACAGGAACAGAGTGTGGAGTGGGATATACAGGGAACAGAGTGTGCAGTGGGATACACAGGAACAGAGTGTGGAGTGGGATATACAGGAACAGAGTGTGGAGTGGGATATAAAGGGAACAGAGTGTGGAGTGGGATATACAGGGAACAGAGTGTGGAGTGGGATATACAGGAACAGAGTGTGGAGTGGGATGTACAGGAACAGAGTGTGGAGTGGGATATACAGGAACAGAGCGTGGAGTGGGATATACAGGAACAGAGCGTGGAGTGGGATATACAGGGAACAGAGTGTGGAGTGGGATATACTGGAACACAGTGTGGAGTGGGATATACAGGGAACAGAGTGTGGAGTGGGATATACGGGGAACAGAGTGTGGAGTGGGATATACAGGAACAGTGTGTGGAGTGGGATATACAGGGAACAGAGTGTGGAGTGGGATATACAGGGAACAGAGTGTGGAGTCGGATATACAGGAACAGAGTGTGGAGTGGGATATACAGGGAACAGAGTGTGGAGTGGGATATACAGGAACAGAGTGTGGAGTGGGATATACAGGAACAGTGTGTGGAGTGGGATATACAGGAACAGAGTGTGGAGTGGGATATACAGGAACAGAGTGTGGAGTGGGATATACAGGAAAAGAGTGTGGAGTGGGATATACAGGAACAGAGTGTGGAGTGGGATATACAGGAACAGAGTGTGGAGTGGGATATACAGGGAACAGGGTGTGGAGTGGGAAAAACAGGAACAGAGTGTGGAGTGGGATATACAGGAACAGAGTGTGGAGTGGGATATACAGGGAACAGAGTGCGGAGTGGGATATACAGGGAACAGAGTGTGGAGTGGGATATACAGGAACAGAGTGTGGAGTGGGATATACAGGGAACAGGGTGTGGAGTGGGATATACAGGAACAGAGTGTGG
Organism: Somniosus microcephalus; assembly: GCF_052327205.1. Classification (NCBI taxonomy): domain Eukaryota; kingdom Metazoa; phylum Chordata; class Chondrichthyes; order Squaliformes; family Somniosidae; genus Somniosus; species Somniosus microcephalus. The sequence continues at coordinate 122,532,828 of NC_140992.1, forward strand.
AGTGGGATATACAGGAACAGAGTGTGGAGTGGGATATACAGGGAACAGAGTGTAGAGTGGGATATACAGGGAACAGAGTGTGGAGTGGGATATACAGGAACAGTGTGTGGAGTGGGATATACAGGAACAGAGTGTGGAGTGGGATATACAGGAACAGAGTGTGGAGTGGGATATACAGGAAAAGAGTGTGGAGTGGGATATACAGGAACAGAGTGTGCAGTGGGATATACAGGAACAGAGTGTGGAGTGGGATATACAGGAACAGTGTGTGGAGTGGGATATACGGGGAACAGAGTGTGGAGTGGGATATACAGGAACAGAGTGTGGAGTGGGATATACAGGAGCAGAGTGTGGAGTGGGATATACAGGAACAGAGTGTGGAGTGGGATATACAGGGAACAGAGTGTGGAGTGGGATATACAGGAACAGAGTGTCGAGTGGGATATACAGGAACAGAGTGTGGAGTGGGATATACAGGGAACAGAGTGTGGAGTGGGATATACAGGGAACAGAGTGTGGAGTGGGAAAACAGGAACAGAGTGTGGAGTGGGATATAGAGGGAACAGAGTGTGGAGTGGGATATACAGGAACAGAGTGTGGAGTGGGACATACAGGGAACAGAGTGTGGAGTGGGATATACAGGGAACAGAGTGTGGAGTGGGATATACAGGAACAGAGTGTGGAGTGGGATATACAGGAACAGAGTGTAGAGTGGGTTATACAGGAACAGAGAGTGGAGTGGGATATACAGGGAACAGAGTGTGGAGTGGGATATACAGGGAACAGAGTGTGGAGTGGGATATACAGGAACAGTGTGTGGAGTGGGATATACAGGAACAGAGTGTGGAGTGGGATTTTCAGGAACAGAGTGTGGAGTGGGATATACAGGAAAAGAGTGTGGAGTGGGATATACAGGAACAGAGTGTGGAGTGGGATATACAGGAACAGAGTGTGGAGTGGGATATACAGGAACAGTGTGTGGAGTGGGATATACGGGGAACAGAGTGTGGAGTGGGATACACAGGGAACAGAGTGTGGAGTGGGACATACAGAAACAACGTGTGGAGTGGGATATACAGGAACAGAGTGTGGAGTGGGATATACAGGAGCAGAGTGTGGAGTGGGATATACAGGAACAGAGTGTGGAGTGGGATATACAGGGAACAGAGTGTGGAGTGGGATATACAGGAACAGAGTGTCGAGTGGGATAACAGGAACAGAGTGTGGAGTGGGAGATACAGGGAACAGAGTGTGGAGTGGGATATACAGGGAACAGAGTGTGGAGTGGGATACACAGGAACAGAGTGTGGAGTGGGATATACAGGGAACAGAGTGTGGAGTGGGATATACAGGAACAGAGTGTGGAGTGGGATATACAGGGAACAGAGTGTGCAGTGGGATATACAGGAACAGAGTGTGGAGTGGGATATACAGGGAACAGAGCGTGGAGTGGGATATACAGGAACAGAGTGTGGAGTGGGATATACAGGGAACAGAGTGCGGAGTGGGATATACAGGGAACAGAGTGTGGAGTGGGATATACAGGAACAGAGTGTGGAGTGGGATATACAGGGAACAGGGTGTGGAGTGGGATATACAGGAACAGAGTGTGGAGTGGGATATACAGGAACAGAGTGTGGAGTGGGATATACAGGGAACAGAGTGTAGAGTGGGATATACAGGGAACAGAGTGTGGAGTGGGATATACAGGAACAGTGTGTGGAGTGGGATATACAGGAACAGAGTGTGGAGTGGGATATACAGGAACAGAGTGTGGAGTGGGATATACAGGAAAAGAGTGTGGAGTGGGATATACAGGAACAGAGTGTGCAGTGGGATATACAGGAACAGAGTGTGGAGTGGGATATACAGGAACAGTGTGTGGAGTGGGATATACGGGGAACAGAGTGTGGAGTGGGATATACAGGAACAGAGTGTGGAGTGGGATATACAGGAGCAGAGTGTGGAGTGGGATATACAGGAACAGAGTGTGGTGTGGGATATACAGGGAACAGAGTGTGGAGTGGGATATACAGGAACAGAGTGTCGAGTGGGATATACAGGAACAGAGTGTGGAGTGGGATATACAGGGAACAGAGTGTGGAGTGGGATATACAGGGAACAGAGTGTGGAGTGGGAAAACAGGAACAGAGTGTGGAGTGGGATATAGAGGGAACAGAGTGTGGAGTGGGATATACAGGAACAGAGTGTGGAGTGGGACATACAGGGAACAGAGTGTGGAGTGGGATATACAGGGAACAGAGTGTGGAGTGGGATATACAGGAACAGAGTGTGGAGTGGGATATACAGGAACAGAGTGTAGAGTGGGTTATACAGGAACAGAGAGTGGAGTGGGATATACAGGAACAGAGTGTGGAGTGGGATATACAGGGAACAGAGTGTGGAGTGGGATATACAGGGAACAGAGTGTGGAGTGGGATATACAGGGAACAGAGTGTGGAGTGGGATATACAGGAACAGAGTGTGGACTGGGATATACAGGAACAGAGTGTGGAGTGGGATACACAGAAACAGAGTGTGGAGTGTGATATACAGGAACAGAGTGTGGAGTGGGATATACAGGGAACAGAGTGTGGAGTGGGATATACAGGAACAGAGTGTGGAGTGGGATATACAAGGAACAGAGTGTGGAGTGTGGAGTGGGATATACAGGGAACAGAGTGTGGAGTGGGATATACAGGAACAGAGGGTGGAGTGGGATATACAGGGAACAGAATGTCGAGTGGGATATACAGGGAACAGAGTGTGGAGTGGGATATACAGGAACAGAGTGTGGAGTGGGATATACGGGGAACAGAGTGTGGAGTGGGATATACAGGGAACAGAGTGTGGAGTGGGATATACAGGAACAGAGTGTGGAGTGGGAAATACGGGGAACAGAGTGTGGAGTGGGATATACAGGAACAGTGTGTGGAGTGGGATATACAGGAACAGAGTGTGGAGTGGGATATACAGGGAACAGAGTGTGCAGTGGGATATACAGGAACAGAGTGTGGAGTGGGATATACAGGGAACAGAGTGTGGAGTGGGATATACAGGAACAGAGTGTGGAGTGGGATATACAGGAGAGTGTGGAGTGGGATATACAGGGAACAGAGTGTGGAGTGGGATATACAGGAACAGAGTGTGCAGTGGGATATACAGGAACAGAGTGTGGAGTGGGATATACAGGAACAGAGTGTGGAGTGGGATATACAGGGAACAGAGTGTGCAGTGGGATACACAGGAACAGAGTGTGGAGTGGGATATACAGGAACAGAGTGTGGAGTGGGATATAAAGGGAACAGAGTGTGGAGTGGGATATACAGGGAACAGAGTGTGGAGTGGGATATACAGGAACAGATGTGGAGTGGGATATACAGGAACAGAGTGTGGAGTGGGATATACAGGAACAGAGTGTGGCGTGGGATATACAGGAACAGAGCGTGGAGTGGGATACACAGGAACAGAGCGTGGAGTGGGATATACAGGAACAGAGCGTGGAGTGGGATATACAGGAACACAGTGTGGAGTGGGATATACAGGGAACAGAGTGTGGAGTGGGATATACAGGAACAGAGTGTGGAGTGGGATTTTCAGGAGCAGAGTGTGGAGTGGGATATACAGGAACAGAGTGTGGAGTGGGATATACAGGGAACAGAGTGTGGAGTGGGATATACAGGAACAGAGTGTCGAGTGGGATATACAGGAACAGAGTGTGGAGTGGGATATACAGGAACAGAGTGTGGAGTGGGATATACAGGAACAGTGTGTGGAGTGGGATATACAGGAACAGAGTGTGGAGTGGGATATACAGGAACAGAGTGTGGAGTGGGATATACAGGAAAAGAGTGTGGAGTGGGATATACAGGAACAGAGTGTGGAGTGGGATATACAGGAACAGAGTGTGGAGTGGGATATACAGGGAACAGGGTGTGGAGTGGGATATACAGGAACAGAGTGTGGAGTGGGATATACAGGAACAGAGTGTGGAGTGGGATATACAGGGAACAGAGTGTGGAGTGGGATATACAGGGAACAGAGTGTGGAGTGGGATATACAGGAACAGTGTGTGGAGTGGGATATACAGGAACAGAGTGTGGAGTGGGATTTTCAGGAACAGAGTGTGGAGTGGGATATACAGGAAAAGAGTGTGGAGTGGGATATACAGGAACAGAGTGTGGAGTGGGATATACAGGAACAGAGTGTGGAGTGGGATATACAGGAACAGTGTGTGGAGTGGGATATACGGGGAACAGAGTGTGGAGTGGGATACACAGGGAACAGAGTGTGGAGTGGGACATACAGAAACAGCGTGTGGAGTGGGATATACAGGAACAGAGTGTGGAGTGGGATATACAGGAGCAGAGTGTGGAGTGGGATATACAGGAACAGAGTGTGGAGTGGGATGTACAGGGAACAGAGTGTGGAGTGGGATATACAGGAACAGAGTGTCGAGTGGGATAACAGGAACAGAGTGTGGAGTGGGAGATACAGGGAACAGAGTGTGGAGTGGGATATACAGGGAACAGAGTGTGGAGTGGGATACACAGGAACAGAGTGTGGAGTGGGATATACAGGGAACAGAGTGTGGAGTGGGATATACAGGAACAGAGTGTGGAGTGGGATATACAGGGAACAGAGTGTGCAGTGGGATATACAGGAACAGAGTGTGGAGTGGGATATACAGGGAACAGAGCGTGGAGTGGGATATACAGGAACAGAGGGTGGAGTGGGATATACAGGGAACAGAATGTCGAGTGGGATATACAGGGAACAGAGTGTGGAGTGGGATATACAGGAACAGAGTGTGGAGTGGGATATACAGGAACAGAGTGTGGAGTGGGATACACAGGGAACAGAGTGTGGAGTGGGATATACAGGAACAGTGTGTGGAGTGGGATATACAGGAACAGAGTTGGAGTGGGATATACAGGGAACAGAGTGTGCAGTGGGATATACAGGAACAGAGTGTGGAGTGGGATATACAGGGAACAGAGTGTGGAGTGGGATATACAGGAACAGAGTGTGGAGTGGGATATACAGGGAACAGAGTGTGGAGTGGGATATACAGGAACAGAGTGTGCAGTGGGATATACAGGAACAGAGTGTGGAGTGGGATATACAGGAACAGAGTGTGGAGTGGGATATACAGGGAACAGAGTGTGCAGTGGGATACACAGGAACAGAGTGTGGAGTGGGATATACAGGAACAGAGTGTGGAGTGGGATATAAAGGGAACAGAGTGTGGAGTGGGATATACAGGGAACAGAGTGTGGAGTGGGATATACAGGAACAGAGTGTGGAGTGGGATGTACAGGAACAGAGTGTGGAGTGGGATATACAGGAACAGAGCGTGGAGTGGGATATACAGGAACAGAGCGTGGAGTGGGATATACAGGGAACAGAGTGTGGAGTGGGATATACTGGAACACAGTGTGGAGTGGGATATACAGGGAACAGAGTGTGGAGTGGGATATACGGGGAACAGAGTGTGGAGTGGGATATACAGGAACAGTGTGTGGAGTGGGATATACAGGGAACAGAGTGTGGAGTGGGATATACAGGGAACAGAGTGTGGAGTCGGATATACAGGAACAGAGTGTGGAGTGGGATATACAGGGAACAGAGTGTGGAGTGGGATATACAGGAACAGAGTGTGGAGTGGGATATACAGGAACAGTGTGTGGAGTGGGATATACAGGAACAGAGTGTGGAGTGGGATATACAGGAACAGAGTGTGGAGTGGGATATACAGGAAAAGAGTGTGGAGTGGGATATACAGGAACAGAGTGTGGAGTGGGATATACAGGAACAGAGTGTGGAGTGGGATATACAGGGAACAGGGTGTGGAGTGGGAAAAACAGGAACAGAGTGTGGAGTGGGATATACAGGAACAGAGTGTGGAGTGGGATATACAGGGAACAGAGTGCGGAGTGGGATATACAGGGAACAGAGTGTGGAGTGGGATATACAGGAACAGAGTGTGGAGTGGGATATACAGGGAACAGGGTGTGGAGTGGGATATACAGGAACAGAGTGTGGAGTGGGATATACAGGAACAGAGTGTGGAGTGGGATATACAGGGAACAGAGTGTAGAGTGGGATATACAGGGAACAGAGTGTGGAGTGGGATATACAGGAACAGTGTGTGGAGTGGGATATACAGGAACAGAGTGTGGAGTGGGATATACAGGAACAGAGTGTGGAGTGGGATATACAGGAAAAGAGTGTGGAGTGGGATATACAGGAACAGAGTGTGCAGTGGGATATACAGGAACAGAGTGTGGAGTGGGATATACAGGAACAGTGTGTGGAGTGGGATATACGGGGAACAGAGTGTGGAGTGGGATATACAGGAACAGAGTGTGGAGTGGGATATACAGGAGCAGAGTGTGGAGTGGGATATACAGGAACAGAGTGTGGAGTGGGATATACAGGGAACAGAGTGTGGAGTGGGATATACAGGAACAGAGTGTCGAGTGGGATATACAGGAACAGAGTGTGGAGTGGGATATACAGGGAACAGAGTGTGGAGTGGGATATACAGGGAACAGAGTGTGGAGTGGGAAAACAGGAACAGAGTGTGGAGTGGGATATAGAGGGAACAGAGTGTGGAGTGGGATATACAGGAACAGAGTGTGGAGTGGGACATACAGGGAACAGAGTGTGGAGTGGGATATACAGCGAACAGAGTGTGGAGTGGGATATACAGGAACAGAGTGTGGAGTGGGATATACAGGAACAGAGTGTAGAGTGGGTTATACAGGAACAGAGAGTGGAGTGGGATATACAGGAACAGAGTGTGGAGTGGGATATACAGGGAACAGAGTGTGGAGTGGGATATACAGGGAACAGAGTGTGGAGTGGGATATACAGGGAACAGAGTGTGGAGTGGGATATACAGGAACAGAGTGTGGACTGGGATATACAGGAACAGAGTGTGGAGTGGGATACACAGAAACAGAGTGTGGAGTGTGATATACAGGAACAGAGTGTGGAGTGGGATATACAGGGAACAGAGTGTGGAGTGGGATATACAGGAACAGAGTGTGGAGTGGGATATACAAGGAACAGAGTGTGGAGTGTGGAGTGGGATATACAGGGAACAGAGTGTGGAGTGGGATATACAGGAACAGAGGGTGGAGTGGGATATACAGGGAACAGAATGTCGAGTGGGATATACAGGGAACAGAGTGTGGAGTGGGATATACAGGAACAGAGTGTGGAGTGGGATATACGGGGAACAGAGTGTGGAGTGGGATATACAGGGAACAGAGTGTGGAGTGGGATATACAGGAACAGAGTGTGGAGTGGGAAATACGGGGAACAGAGTGTGGAGTGGGATATACAGGAACAGTGTGTGGAGTGGGATATACAGGAACAGAGTGTGGAGTGGGATATACAGGGAACAGAGTGTGCAGTGGGATATACAGGAACAGAGTGTGGAGTGGGATATACAGGGAACAGAGTGTGGAGTGGGATATACAGGAACAGAGTGTGGAGTGGGATATACAGGAGAGTGTGGAGTGGGATATACAGGGAACAGAGTGTGGAGTGGGATATACAGGAACAGAGTGTGCAGTGGGATATACAGGAACAGAGTGTGGAGTGGGATATACAGGAACAGAGTGTGGAGTGGGATATACAGGGAACAGAGTGTGCAGTGGGATACACAGGAACAGAGTGTGGAGTGGGATATAAAGGGAACAGAGTGTGGAGTGGGATATACAGGGAACAGAGTGTGGAGTGGGATATACAGGAACAGATGTGGAGTGGGATATACAGGAACAGAGTGTGGAGTGGGATATACAGGAACAGAGTGTGGCGTGGGATATACAGGAACAGAGCGTGGAGTGGGATACACAGGAACAGAGCGTGGAGTGGGATATACAGGAACAGAGCGTGGAGTGGGATATACAGGAACACAGTGTGGAGTGGGATATACAGGGAACAGAGTGTGGAGTGGGATATACAGGAACAGTTTGTGGAGTGGGATATACGGGGAACAGAGTGTGGAGTGGGATATACAGGAACAGAGTGTGGAGTGGGATTTTCAGGAGCAGAGTGTGGAGTGGGATATACAGGAACAGAGTGTGGAGTGGGATATACAGGGAACAGAGTGTGGAGTGGGATATACAGGAACAGAGTGTCGAGTGGGATATACAGGAACAGAGTGTGGAGTGGGATATACAGGAACAGAGTGTGGAGTGGGATATACAGGAACAGTGTGTGGAGTGGGATATACAGGAACAGAGTGTGGAGTGGGATATACAGGAACAGAGTGTGGAGTGGGATATACAGGAAAAGAGTGTGGAGTGGGATATACAGGAACAGAGTGTGGAGTGGGATATACAGGAACAGAGTGTGGAGTGGGATATACAGGGAACAGGGTGTGGAGTGGGATATACAGGAACAGAGTGTGGAGTGGGATATACAGGAACAGAGTGTGGAGTGGGATATACAGGGAACAGAGTGTGGAGTGGGATATACAGGGAACAGAGTGTGGAGTGGGATATACAGGAACAGTGTGTGGAGTGGGATATACAGGAACAGAGTGTGGAGTGGGATTTTCAGGAACAGAGTGTGGAGTGGGATATACAGGAAAAGAGTGTGGAGTGGGATATACAGGAACAGAGTGTGGAGTGGGATATACAGGAACAGAGTGTGGAGTGGGATATACAGGAACAGTGTGTGGAGTGGGATATACGGGGAACAGAGTGTGGAGTGGGATACACAGGGAACAGAGTGTGGAGTGGGACATACAGAAACAGAGTGTGGAGTGGGATATACAGGAACAGAGTGTGGAGTGGGATATACAGGAGCAGAGTGTGGAGTGGGATATACAGGAACAGAGTGTGGAGTGGGATATACAGGGAACAGAGTGTGGAGTGGGATATACAGGAACAGAGTGTCGAGTGGGATAACAGGAACAGAGTGTGGAGTGGGAGATACAGGGAACAGAGTGTGGAGTGGGATATACAGGGAACAGAGTGTGGAGTGGGATACACAGGAACAGAGTGTGGAGTGGGATATACAGGGAACAGAGTGTGGAGTGGGATATACAGGAACAGAGTGTGGAGTGGGATATACAGGGAACAGAGTGTGCAGTGGGATATACAGGAACAGAGTGTGGAGTGGGATATACAGGGAACAGAGCGTGGAGTGGGATATACAGGAACAGAGGGTGGAGTGGGATATACAGGGAACAGAATGTCGAGTGGGATATACAGGGAACAGAGTGTGGAGTGGGATATACAGGAACAGAGTGTGGAGTGGGATATACAGGAACAGAGTGTGGAGTGGGATACACAGGGAACAGAGTGTGGAGTGGGATATACAGGGAACAGAGTGTGGAGTGGGATATACAGGAACAGAGGGTGGAGTGGGATATACAGGGAACAGAATGTCGAGTGGGATATACAGGGAACAGAGTGTGGAGTGGGATATACAGGAACAGAGTGTGGAGTGGGATATACGGGGAACAGAGTGTGGAGTGGGATGTATAGGAACAGAGGGTGGAGTGGGATATACAGGGAACAGAATGTCGAGTGGGATATACAGGAACAGAGGGTGGAGTGGGATATACAGGGAACAGAATGTCGAGTGGGATATACAGGGAACAGAGTGTGGAGTGGGATATACAGGAACAGAGTGTGGAGTGGGATATACGGGGAACAGAGTGTGGAGTGGGATATACAGGGAACAGAGTGTGGAGTGGGATACACAGGGAACAGAGTGTGGAGTGGGATATACAGGAACAGAGTGTGGAGTGGGATACACAGGAACAGAGTGTGGAGTGGGATATACAGGAACAGAGTGTGGAGTGGGATATAAAGGGAACAGAGTGTGGAGTGGGATATACAGGGAACAGAGTGTGGAGTGGGATATACAGGAACAGAGTGTGGAGTGGGATATACAGGAACAGAGTGTGGAGTGGGATATACAGGAACAGAGCGTGGAGTGGGATATACAGGAACAGAGCGTGGAGTGGGATATACAGGGAACAGAGTGTGGAGTGGGATATACTGGAACACAGTGTGGAGTGGGATATACAGGGAACAGAGTGTGGAGTGGGATATACGGGGAACAGAGTGTGGAGTGGGATATACAGGAACAGTGTGTGGAGTGGGATATACAGGGAAAAGAGTGTGGAGTGGGATATACAGGGACCAGAGTGTGGAGTCGGATATACAGGAACAGAGTGTGGAGTGGAATATACAGGGAACAGAGTGTGGAGTGGGATATACAGGAACAGAGTGTGGAGTGGGATATACAGGAACAGTGTGTGGAGTGGGATATACAGGAACAGAGTGTGGAGTGGGATATACAGGAACAGAGTGTGGAGTGGGATATACAGGAAAAGAGTGTGGAGTGGGATATACAGGAACAGAGTGTGGAGTGGGATATACAGGAACAGAGTGTGGAGTGGGATATACAGGAACAGTGTGTGGAGTGGGATATACGGGGAACAGAGTGTGGAGTGGGATACACAGGGAACAGAGTGTGGAGTGGGACATACAGAAACAGAGTGTGGAGTGGGATATACAGGAACAGAGTGTGGAGTGGGATATACAGGAGCAGAGTGTGGAGTGGGATATACAGGAACAGAGTGTGGAGTGGGAGATACAGGGAACAGAGTGTGGAGTGGGATATACAGGGAACAGAGTGTGGAGTGGGATACACAGGAACAGAGTGTGGAGTGGGATATACAGGGAACAGAGTGTGGAGTGGGATATACAGGAACAGAGTGTGGAGTGGGATATACAGGGAACAGAGTGTGCAGTGGGATATACAGGAACAGAGTGTGGAGTGGGATATACAGGGAACAGAGCGTGGAGTGGGATATACAGGAACAGAGGGTGGAGTGGGATATACAGGGAACAGAATGTCGAGTGGGATATACAGGGAACAGAGTGTGGAGTGGGATATACAGGAACAGAGTGTGGAGTGGGATATACAGGAACAGAGTGTGGAGTGGGATACACAGGGAACAGAGTGTGGAGTGGGATATACAGGGAACAGAGTGTAGAGTGGGATATACAGGAACAGAGGGTGGAGTGGGATATACAGGGAACAGAATGTCGAGTGGGATATACAGGGAACAGAGTGTGGAGTGGGATATACAGGAACAGAGTGTGGAGTGGGATATACGGGGAACAGAGTGTGGAGTGGGATGTATAGGAACAGAGGGTGGAGTGGGATATACAGGGAACAGAATGTCGAGTGGGATATACAGGAACAGAGGGTGGAGTGGGATATACAGGGAACAGAATGTCGAGTGGGATATACAGGGAACAGAGTGTGGAGTGGGATATACAGGAACAGAGTGTGGAGTGGGATATACGGGGAACAGAGTGTGGAGTGGGATATACAGGGAACAGAGTGTGGAGTGGGATACACAGGGAACAGAGTGTGGAGTGGGATATACAGGAACAGAGTGTGGAGTGGGATACACAGGAACAGAGTGTGGAGTGGGATATACAGGAACAGAGTGTGGAGTGGGATATAAAGGGAACAGAGTGTGGAGTGGGATATACAGGGAACAGAGTGTGGAGTGGGATATACAGGAACAGAGTGTGGAGTGGGATATACAGGAACAGAGTGTGGAGTGGGATATACAGGAACAGAGCGTGGAGTGGGATATACAGGAACAGAGCGTGGACTGGGATATACAGGGAACAGAGTGTGGAGTGGGATATACTGGAACACAGTGTGGAGTGGGATATACAGGGAACAGAGTGTGGAGTGGGATATACGGGGAACAGAGTGTGGAGTGGGATATACAGGAACAGTGTGTGGAGTGGGATATACAGGGAACAGAGTGTGGAGTGGGATATACAGGGACCAGAGTGTGGAGTCGGATATACAGGAACAGAGTGTGGAGTGGGATATACAGGGAACAGAGTGTGGAGTGGGATATACAGGAACAGAGTGTGGAGTGGGATATACAGGAACAGTGTGTGGAGTGGGATATACAGGAACAGAGTGTGGAGTGGGATATACAGGAACAGAGTGTGGAGTGGGATATACAGGAAAAGAGTGTGGAGTGGGATATACAGGAACAGAGTGTGGAGTGGGATATACAGGAACAGAGTGTGGAGTGGGATATACAGGGAACAGGGTGTGGAGTGGGAAAAACAGGAACAGAGTGTGGAGTGGGATATACAGGAACAGAGTGTGGAGTGGGATATACAGGGAACAGAGTGCGGAGTGGGATATACAGGGAACAGAGTGTGGAGTGGGATATACAGGAACAGAGTGTGGAGTGGGATATACAGGGAACAGGGTGTGGAGTGGGATATACAGGAACAGAGTGTGGAGTGGGATATACAGGAACAGAGTGTGGAGTGGGATATACAGGGAACAGAGTGTAGAGTGGGATATACAGGGAACAGAGTGTGGAGTGGGATATACAGGAACAGTGTGTGGAGTGGGATATACAGGAACAGAGTGTGGAGTGGGATATACAGGAACAGAGTGTGGAGTGGGATATACAGGAAAAGAGTGTGGAGTGGGATATACAGGAACAGAGTGTGCAGTGGGATATACAGGAACAGAGTGTGGAGTGGGATATACAGGAACAGTGTGTGGAGTGGGATATACGGGGAACAGAGTGTGGAGTGGGATATACAGGAACAGAGTGTGGAGTGGGATATACAGGAGCAGAGTGTGGAGTGGGATATACAGGAACAGAGTGTGGAGTGGGATATACAGGGAACAGAGTGTGGAGTGGGATATACAGGAACAGAGTGTCGAGTGGGATATACAGGAACAGAGTGTGGAGTGGGATATACAGGGAACAGAGTGTGGAGTGGGATATACAGGGAACAGAGTGTGGAGTGGGAAAACAGGAACAGAGTGTGGAGTGGGATATAGAGGGAACAGAGTGTGGAGTGGGATATACAGGAACAGAGTGTGGAGTGGGACATACAGGGAACAGAGTGTGGAGTGGGATATACAGGGAACAGAGTGTGGAGTGGGATATACAGGAACAGAGTGTGGAGTGGGATATACAGGAACAGAGTGTAGAGTGGGTTATACAGGAACAGAGAGTGGAGTGGGATATACAGGAACAGAGTGTGGAGTGGGATATACAGGGAACAGAGTGTGGAGTGGGATATACAGGGAACAGAGTGTGGAGTGGGATATACAGGGAACAGAGTGTGGAGTGGGATATACAGGAACAGAGTGTGGACTGGGATATACAGGAACAGAGTGTGGAGTGGGATATACAGAAACAGAGTGTGGAGTGTGATATACAGGAACAGAGTGTGGAGTGGGATATACAGGGAACAGAGTGTGGAGTGGGATATACAGGAACAGAGTGTGGAGTGGGATATACAAGGAACAGAGTGTGGAGTGTGGAGTGGGATATACAGGGAACAGAGTGTGGAGTGGGATATACAGGAACAGAGGGTGGAGTGGGATATACAGGGAACAGAATGTCGAGTGGGATATACAGGGAACAGAGTGTGGAGTGGGATATACAGGAACAGAGTGTGGAGTGGGATATACGGGGAACAGAGTGTGGAGTGGGATATACAGGGAACAGAGTGTGGAGTGGGATATACAGGAACAGAGTGTGGAGTGGGAAATACGGGGAACAGAGTGTGGAGTGGGATATACAGGAACAGTGTGTGGAGTGGGATATACAGGAACAGAGTGTGGAGTGGGATATACAGGGAACAGAGTGTGCAGTGGGATATACAGGAACAGAGTGTGGAGTGGGATATACAGGGAACAGAGTGTGGAGTGGGATATACAGGAACAGAGTGTGGAGTGGGATATACAGGAGAGTGTGGAGTGGGATATACAGGGAACAGAGTGTGGAGTGGGATATACAGGAACAGAGTGTGCAGTGGGATATACAGGAACAGAGTGTGGAGTGGGATATACAGGAACAGAGTGTGGAGTGGGATATACAGGGAACAGAGTGTGCAGTGGGATACACAGGAACAGAGTGTGGAGTGGGATATACAGGAACAGAGTGTGGAGTGGGATATAAAGGGAACAGAGTGTGGAGTGGGATATAAAGGGAACAGAGTGTGGAGTGGGATATACAGGAACAGATGTGGAGTGGGATATACAGGAACAGAGTGTGGAGTGGGATATACAGGAACAGAGTGTGGCGTGGGATATACAGGAACAGAGCGTGGAGTGGGATACACAGGAACAGAGCGTGGAGTGGGATATACAGGAACAGAGCGTGGAGTGGGATATACAGGGAACAGAGTGTGGTGTGGGATATACAGGAACACAGTGTGGAGTGGGATATACAGGGAACAGAGTGTGGAGTGGGATATACAGGAACAGTTTGTGGAGTGGGATATACGGGGAACAGAGTGTGGAGTGGGATATACAGGAACAGAGTGTGGAGTGGGATTTTCAGGAGCAGAGTGTGGAGTGGGATATACAGGAACAGAGTGTGGAGTGGGATATACAGGGAACAGAGTGTGGAGTGGGATATACAGGAACAGAGTGTCGAGTGGGATATACAGGAACAGAGTGTGGAGTGGGATATACAGGAACAGAGTGTGGAGTGGGATATACAGGAACAGTGTGTGGAGTGGGATATACAGGAACAGAGTGTGGAGTGGGATATACAGGAACAGAGTGTGGAGTGGGATATACAGGAAAAGAGTGTGGAGTGGGATATACAGGAACAGAGTGTGGAGTGGGATATACAGGAACAGAGTGTGGAGTGGGATATACAGGGAACAGGGTGTGGAGTGGGATATACAGGAACAGAGTGTGGAGTGGGACATACAGGGAACAGAGTGTGGAGTGGGATATACAGGGAACAGAGTGTGGAGTGGGATATACAGGAACAGAGTGTGGAGTGGGATATACAGGGAACAGAGTGTAGAGTGGGTTATACAGGAACAGAGAGTGGAGTGGGATATACAGGAACAGAGTGTAGAGTGGGTTATACAGGAACAGAGAGTGGAGTGGGATATACAGGAACAGAGTGTGGAGTGGGATATACAGGGAACAGAGTGTGGAGTGGGATATACAGGGAACAGAGTGTGGAGTGGGATATACAGGGAACAGAGTGTGGAGTGGGATATACAGGAACAGAGTGTGGACTGGGATATACAGGAACAGAGTGTGGAGTGGGATATACAGAAACAGAGTGTGGAGTGTGATATACAGGAACAGAGTGTGGAGTGGGATATACAGGGAACAGAGTGTGGAGTGGGATATACAGGAACAGAGTGTGGAGTGGGATATACAAGGAACAGAGTGTGGAGTGTGGAGTGGGATATACAGGGAACAGAGTGTGGAGTGGGATATACAGGAACAGAGGGTGGAGTGGGATATACAGGGAACAGAATGTCGAGTGGGATATACAGGGAACAGAGTGTGGAGTGGGATATACAGGAACAGAGTGTGGAGTGGGATATACGGGGAACAGAGTGTGGAGTGGGATATACAGGGAACAGAGTGTGGAGTGGGATATACAGGAACAGAGTGTGGAGTGGGAAATACGGGGAACAGAGTGTGGAGTGGGATATACAGGAACAGTGTGTGGAGTGGGATATACAGGAACAGAGTGTGGAGTGGGATATACAGGGAACAGAGTGTGCAGTGGGATATACAGGAACAGAGTGTGGAGTGGGATATACAGGGAACAGAGTGTGGAGTGGGATATACAGGAACAGAGTGTGGAGTGGGATATACAGGAGAGTGTGGAGTGGGATATACAGGGAACAGAGTGTGGAGTGGGATATACAGGAACAGAGTGTGCAGTGGGATATACAGGAACAGAGTGTGGAGTGGGATATACAGGAACAGAGTGTGGAGTGGGATATACAGGGAACAGAGTGTGCAGTGGGATACACAGGAACAGAGTGTGGAGTGGGATATACAGGAACAGAGTGTGGAGTGGGATATAAAGGGAACAGAGTGTGGAGTGGGATATAAAGGGAACAGAGTGTGGAGTGGGATATACAGGAACAGATGTGGAGTGGGATATACAGGAACAGAGTGTGGAGTGGGATATACAGGAACAGAGTGTGGCGTGGGATATACAGGAACAGAGCGTGGAGTGGGATACACAGGAACAGAGCGTGGAGTGGGATATACAGGAACAGAGCGTGGAGTGGGATATACAGGGAACAGAGTGTGGTGTGGGATATACAGGAACACAGTGTGGAGTGGGATATACAGGGAACAGAGTGTGGAGTGGGATATACAGGAACAGTTTGTGGAGTGGGATATACAGGGAACAGAGTGTGGAGTGGGATATACAGGAACAGAGTGTGGAGTGGGATTTTCAGGAGCAGAGTGTGGAGTGGGATATACAGGAACAGAGTGTGGAGTGGGATATACAGGGAACAGAGTGTGGAGTGGGATATACAGGAACAGAGTGTCGAGTGGGATATACAGGAACAGAGTGTGGAGTGGGATATACAGGAACAGAGTGTGGAGTGGGATATACAGGAACAGTGTGTGGAGTGGGATATACAGGAACAGAGTGTGGAGTGGGATATACAGGAACAGAGTGTGGAGTGGGATATACAGGAAAAGAGTGTGGAGTGGGATATACAGGAACAGAGTGTGGAGTGGGATATACAGGAACAGAGTGTGGAGTGGGATATACAGGGAACAGGGTGTGGAGTGGGATATACAGGAACAGAGTGTGGAGTGGGATATACAGGAACAGAGTGTGGAGTGGGATATACAGGGAACAGAGTGTGGAGTGGGATATACAGGGAACAGAGTGTGGAGTGGGATATACAGGAACAGTGTGTGGAGTGGGATATACAGGAACAGAGTGTGGAGTGGGATTTTCAGGAACAGAGTGTGGAGTGGGATATACAGGAAAAGAGTGTGGAGTGGGATATACAGGAACAGAGTGTGGAGTGGGATATACAGGAACAGAGTGTGGAGTGGGATATACAGGAACAGTGTGTGGAGTGGGATATACGGGGAACAGAGTGTGGAGTGGGATACACAGGGAACAGAGTGTGGAGTGGGACATACAGAAACAGAGTGTGGAGTGGGATATACAGGAACAGAGTGTGGAGTGGGATATACAGGAGCAGAGTGTGGAGTGGGATATACAGGAACAGAGTGTGGAGTGGGATATACAGGGAACAGAGTGTGGAGTGGGATATACAGGAACAGAGTGTTGAGTGGGATAACAGGAACAGAGTGTGGAGTGGGAGATACAGGGAACAGAGTGTGGAGTGGGATATACAGGGAACAGAGTGTGGAGTGGGATACACAGGAACAGAGTGTGGAGTGGGATATACAGGGAACAGAGTGTGGAGTGGGATATACAGGAACAGAGTGTGGAGTGGGATATACAGGGAACAGAGTGTGCAGTGGGATATACAGGAACAGAGTGTGGAGTGGGATATACAGGGAACAGAGCGTGGAGTGGGATATACAGGAACAGAGGGTGGAGTGGGATATACAGGGAACAGAATGTCGAGTGGGATATACAGGGAACAGAGTGTGGAGTGGGATATACAGGAACAGAGTGTGGAGTGGGATATACAGGAACAGAGTGTGGAGTGGGATACACAGGGAACAGAGTGTGGAGTGGGATATACAGGGAACAGAGTGTGGAGTGGGATATACAGGAACAGAGTGTGGAGTGGGATATACAGGGAACAGAGATGTCGAGTGGGATATACAGGGAACAGAGTGTGGAGTGGGATATACAGGAACAGAGTGTGGAGTGGGATATACAGGGAACAGAGTGTGGAGTGGGATTATCAGGAACAGAGGGTGGAGTGGGATATACAGGGAACAGAGTGTGGAGTGGGATATACAGGAACAGAGGTGTGGAGTGGGATATACAGGGAACAGAGTGTCGAGTGGGATATACAGGGAACAGAGTGTGGAGTGGGATATACAGGAACAGAGTGTGGAGTGGGATATACAGGAACAGAGTGTGGAGTGGGATATACAGGGAACAGAGTGTGGAGTGGGATATACAGGGAACAGAGTGTGGAGTGGGATATACAGGAACAGAGTGTGGAGTGGGGATATACAGGAACAGAGTGTGGAGTGGGATATACACGGAACAGAGTGTGGAGTGGGATATACAGGGAACAGAGTGTGGAGTGGGATATACAGGGAACAGAGGTGTGGAGTGGGATATACAGGAACAGAGTGTGGAGTGGGATATACAGGGAACAGAGTGTGGAGTGGGATATACAGGAACAGAGTGTGGAGTGGGATATACAGGAACAGAGTGTGGAGTGGGATATACAGGGAACAGAGTGTGGAGTGGGATATACAGGAACAGAGTGTGGAGTGGGATATACAGGAACAGAGTGTGGAGTGGGATATACAGGAACAGAGTGTGGAGTGGGATATACAGGGAACAGAGTGTGGAGTGGGATATACAGGAACAGAGTGTGGAGTGGGATATACAGGAACAGAGTGTGGAGTGGGATATACAGGAACAGAGTGTGGAGTGGGATATACAGGGAACAGAGTGTGGAGTGGGATATACAGGGAACAGAGTGTGGAGTGGGATATACAGGGAACAGAGTGTGGAGTGGGATATACAGGGAACAGAGTGTGGAGTGGGATATACAGGGAACAGAGTGTGGAGTGGGATATACAGGAACAGAGTGTGGAGTGGGATATACAGGGGAACAGAGTGTGGAGTGGGATATACAGGAACAGAGTGTGGAGTGGGATATACAGGAACAGAGTGTGGAGTGGGATATACAGGGAACAGAGTGTGGAGTGGGATATACAGGAACAGAGTGTGGAGTGGGATATACAGGGAACAGAGTGTGGAGTGTGATATACAGGAACAGAGTGTGGAGTGGGATATACAGGAACAGAGTGTGGAGTGGGATATACAGGGAACAGAGTGTGGAGTGGGATATACAGGAACAGAGTGTGGAGTGGGGATATACAGGGAACAGAGTGTGGAGTGTGATATACAGGGAACAGAGTGTGGAGTGGGATATACAGGGAACAGAGTGTGGAGTGGGATATACAGGGAACAGAGTGTGGAGTGGGATATACAGGGAACAGAGTGTGGAGTGGGATTACAGGGAACAGAGTGTGGAGTGGGATATACAGGGAACAGAGTGTGGAGTGGGATATACAGGGAACAGAGTGTGGAGTGGGATATACAGGGAACAGAGTGTGGAGTGGGATATACAGGGAACAGAGTGTGGAGTGGGATATACAGGAACAGAGTGTGGAGTGGGATATACAGGGAACAGAGTGTGGAGTGGGATATACAGGGAACAGAGTGTGGAGTGGGATATACAGGAACAGAGTGTGGAGTGGGATATACAGGAACAGAGTGTGGAGTGGGATATACAGGAACAGAGTGTGGAGTGGGATATACAGGGAACAGAGTGTGGAGTGGGATATACAGGAACAGAGTGTGGAGTGGGATATACAGGGAACAGAGTGTGGAGTGGGATATACAGGGAACAGAGTGTGGAGTGGGATATACAGGAACAGAGTGTGGAGGGGATATACAGGAACAGAGTGTGGAGTGGGATATACAGGGAACAGAGTGTGGAGTGGGGATATACAGGAACAGAGTGTGGAGTGGGATATACAGGAACAGAGTGTGGAGTGGGATATACAGGAACAGAGTGTGGAGTGGGATATACAGGAACAGAGTGTGGAGTGGGATATACAAGGAACAGAGTGTGGAGTGGGATATACAGGGAACAGAGTGTGGAGTGGGATATACAGGGAACAGAGTGTGGAGTGGGATATACAGGAACAGAGTGTGGAGTGGGATATACAGGGAACAGAGTGTGTGAGTGGGATATACAGGGAACAGAGTGTGGAGTGGGATATACAGGGGAACAGAGTGTGGAGTGGGATATACAGGAACAGAGTGTGGAGTGGGGATATACAGGGAACAGAGGTGTGGAGTGGGGATATACAGGGAGCTGAGTGTCGAGTGGGATATACGAGTGAACAGAGTGTGTGGAGTGGGGATATACAGGAACAGTGTGTGGAGTGGGATATACGGG
>NC_140992.1:122553306-122576231 GCF_052327205.1 Somniosus microcephalus
CCCCTTTCCCTCCCCCCTTTCCCTCCCCCCTTTCCCTCCCCCCCGTTCCCTTCCCCCCTCTCTCCCTCCCTCCCTCCCCCTCCCCCTTTCCCTCCCCCCCTTTCCCTCCCTTCCTCTCCCTCCCCTTCCCTTCTCCTCCCTCACCCCCTTTCCCTTCCCCTCCCTCCCACCCTTTCCCTTCCCCTTTCCCTCCCCTTCCCCTACCCCTCCCTCCCCTTCCCTTTCCCCTCGCCCGCTCCCTTCCTCCCCCTTCCCCTCCCCCTTTCCTTCCCCTCACTCCCCCTTTCCCTTCCCTCCCCCTCCCCCTCCCCCTCCCCTCCCCCCTCCCTTTCCCCTCCCCCTCCCCCTCCCTTTCCCCCCTCCCCCTCCCCCTCCCCTCCCTCCCCCCATTCCCCTCCCTCCCCCCATTCCCCTCCCTTTCCCCCTCCCCCTCCCTTTCCCCCTCCCCCTCCCTTTCTCCCCCCTCCCTTTCCCCCTCCCCTCCTTTCCCCCCTCCCATCCCTTTCCGCCCCTCCCCCTCCCTTTTCCCCCTCTCCCCCTCCCTCCCCCTCCCTCCCCCTTCCCTTCCACTCCCTCCCCCTCCCTCCCCCTTCCCTTCCCTCCCTCCCCCCTTCCCTTCCCCTCCCTCCCCCTCCCCCTCCCCTCCCCCCATTCCCCTCCCTGCCCCCTCCCTTTCCCCCTCCCCCTCCCTTTCCCCCCCTCCCTTTCCCCCCTCCCATCCCTTTCCCCCCTCCCATCCCTTTCCGCCCCTCCCCCTCCCTTTTCCCCCCTCCCCTCCCTTTCCCCCTCCTTCCCTTCCCCTCCCTCCCCCTTCCCTTCCCCTCCCTCCCCCTCCCTTCCCCCTTTCCCCTCCCTCCCCCCCTTTCCCCCTCCCTGCCCCCTCCCCCTCCCTTTCCCCCCCCTCCCCCCTCCCTTTCCCCCCCTCCCTTTCCCCCCCCTCCCTTTCCCCCCTCCCTTTCCCCCCCTCCCCTCCCTTTCCCCCACTCCCCCACCCTTTCCCCCCTCCCCCTCCCTTTCCCCCTCACTTCCCCCCTTCCCCCCTCCCCCTCCCTTCCCCCCTTCCCCCCTCCCCCTCCCTTTCCCCCTCCCCCCCTCCCCCTCCCTTTCCCCCTCCCCCTCCCTTTCCCCCCTCCCCCTCCCCTCCCTTTCCCCCTCCCCCTCCCCCTCCCTTTCCCCCTCCCCCTCCCTTTTCCCCACTCCTTTTTCCCCTCTCTCACTCCCTTTTCCCCCCTCCCCCTCCATTTCACCCCCCTTCCCCTCCCTTTCCCCCCCCTTCCCCTCCCTTTTCCCCCCCTCCCCCTCCCTTGTCATGATCTTATTGAATGGCGGAGCAGGCTCGAGGGGCCGATTGGCCTACTCCTGCTCCTATTTCTTATGTTCTTATGTTCTCCCCCTCCCTTTCCCCCTCCCCCCTCCCCCTCCCTTTCCCCCCTCCCCCTCCCTTTCCCCCCTCCCCCTCCCTTCCCCCCTTCCCCTCCCTCCCTTTCCCCCTCCCCCTCCTTCTTCCCCCCCTCCCCTCCCTTTCCCCCCTCCCCCTCCTTCTTCCAACCCTCCCCCTCTCTCCGCTCTCCCACTCCCCTCTCCCCTCCCCCTCGCCCCTCCCTGTCTCTCCCCCCAGTCTCTCCCCCCCAGTCGGTCTCTCTGTCTCTTCTCCCCCCAAGTCAATTCAATTCAATCCAATTCAAATCGCTTTATTGGCATGACAAGGTACATCTTATGTTGCCAAAACATCGAAAAACATTCATGGTTGAACACATAAATACAGATCTATCCATACAGTGTATAAACAGATATATCCCTGAGTGTATAAATATACATTCATAAAATTTGTATATACTCTTTTCTTATATTTAGTGGTTGTCCCTCTGTTTATGGCAAGCTGTAACATAGTGTGCCGCTAAGGTTACACAATTTCTCTCTTCCCCTAGTAGGTATGGGAGTTTTTGGTCGTCATTCAAATTTCTGAATTCCGAGCATATTTTCATGAATTTTGGGTAGAAATTCTCCCTTATGCCCTGATATTTTCTACAAGCTGTGAGGAAGTGCATCTCTGTCTCCACCACTCCCTGACTGCAGTGAGAGCATATCCTGTCCTCTCTTGGTAGCCGGGTCTGCCTGTGTCTACCTTTTTCGATCGCCAGGCTATGTTCACTAAGTCTGTTGTATTGTCTGTTTAGGCCAAGTAGCAATTGAGTTTGTTTTGGCTTTTGTTGTTTCTGCCCAATATGACAGATATTTTTCCTTTTGCTTAGTGACGATTGTGTTGGGTCGAATTCTTTGTGTTACGCTGTCACTGTCCTGGGGCTGGTTATTGTTAATAGTGTTAGTAGTTACTTCACTGAGTCCCAGGACTAGTTGACTGAGGGTATTCTTCTTTATGGTCCTCTCTTGGCATTTCAGGGCTTCGTAATGATAGCAGTGGGGGTTGCTCATTTTTAGGTGTTTCCAAAATTTGGTGGCTCTTTTTTGGATAGTGATTATTAATGGATATTGGCCTAGTTCTGCCCTGCATGCATTGTTTACGGTTTTCCTTTGAGTCCGGAGGATACTTTTACAGAATTCTGCATCTCAATTGGGTGTTTGTCCCATTTTTCAAATTCTTGTTGTTTTAGCGGTCCCCACACCTCACTGCCATAGAGTGCAATTGGTTCAATTACTGATTTAAAAATTTTGAGCCGAATGCTAATTGGGATTTCTATTTGGATTGATTTTTTAATGGCATAGAAAGCCCTTCTTGCTTTCTCTTTCAGTTCATTCACAGCCAGATGAAAATTTCCTGTGGAACTGATTTTTAAGCCCAAGCATGTGTAGTTAGTGGTTTGTTCAATTTTGGTTGTTCCTAGTGTGAAATGTATTTTGGGTCCCTGATGTCTGGATCTTTGCTGGAACACAAGGACTTTGGTTTTTTGGGGATTTATTGTCAGGGCCCAGGTCCGGCAGAACGACTCCAGCAGATCCAGGTTCTGCTGTAGACCCTCCTTAGTTGGTGACAGCAGAACCAGGTCATCTGCATAGAGGAGGAATTTAACCTTGGATTCATATAGGGTGAGGCCGGGTGCTGTAGATTGTTCAAATAGTTTTGCCAATTCATTTATGTAAATATTAAAGAGTGTCGGTGAGATGGGCGAGCCCTGCGTCACCCCCCGCCCCTGTGGGAAGTATTTTGTTTGTTTGTCTCCAATTTTAACTGCACATTTATTGTTTGTATACATTGATTTAATTACATCATATGTTTTTCCCCCTACCCGGCTTTTGATAAGTTTCAGGAATAGACCGTCATGCCAGATGGAATCGAAAGCCTTCTGGAAATCTATAAAGCATGCGTAGATTTTGCTTTTGTTTTGATGAACATGTTTGTCAATTAGGGTCTGTCGGGTGAAGATATGATCTGATGTTCTATAGTTTGGCAGGAATCCAATTTGGCTTTTACTCAAGACATTGTGCTCCTCAAGGAAGTTTATAAGTCTTTTGTTTATGATACTACAGAAAACCTTCCCCAGGTTACTGTTTACACAGATGCCTCGATAGTTATTTGGGTCAGCTTTGTCTCCACTTTTGTATATGGGCGTTATGAGTCCTTTGTTCCAGATATCAAGGAAGTAACCGACACTCAGAACCGAGTTGAAGAGTTTTAGGATAGCCAGTTTCATTTTATCGTCTGTGTATTTAATCATCTCGCTTAGTATGCCGTCTGCACCGCAAGCTTTTCCTGGTCGCAGGTCCTTGAGTTTTTCAAATAGTTCTTTTTCTGTTATTATGGAGTCTAGCGGGTTTTGGTTATCTTTTTTGGGTTTTGGATGTCTCTCTGTCTCTTCTCCCCCCAGACTCTCGCTCGCTCTCTTCCCCCCAGACTCTCACTCGCTCTCTTCTGCCCAGAATCTCGCTCGCTCTTTTCCCCCCAGTCGCTTGCTCTCGTCCCCCCAGTCGCTCGCTCTCGTCCCCCCAGTCGCTCGCTCTCGTCCCCCCAGTCGCTCGCTCTCGTCCCCCCAGTCGCTCGCTCTCGTCCCCCCAGTCGCTCGCTCTCTTCCCCCCAGTCGCTCGCTCTCTTCCCCCCCAGTCGCTCGCTCTCTTCCCCCCAGTCGCTCGCTCTCTTCCCCCCAGTCGCTCGCTCTCTTCCCCCCAGTCGCTCGCTCTCTTCCCCCCAGTCGCTCGCTCTCTTCCCCCCAGTCGCTCGCTCTCTTCCCCCCAGTCGCTCGCTCTCTTCCCCCCAGTCGCTCGCTCTCTTCCCCCCAGTCGCTCGCTCTCTTCCCCCCAGTCGCTCGCTCTCTTCCCCCCAGTCGCTCGCTCTCTTCCCCCCAGTCGCTCGCTCTCTTCCCCCCAGTCGCTCGCTCTCTTCCCCCCAGTCGCTCGCTCTCTTCCCCCCCAGTCGCTCGCTCTCTTCCCCCCAGTCGCTCGCTCTCTTCCCCCCAGTCGCTCGCTCTCTTCCCCCCAGTCGCAAGCTCTCTTCCCCCCAGTCGCTCGCTCTCTTCTCCCCCAGTCGCTCGCTCTCTTCCCCCCAGTCGCTCGCTCTCTTCCCCCCAGTCGCTCGCTCTCTTCCCCCAGTCGCTCGCTCTCTTCCCCCAGTCGCTCGCTCTCTTCCCCCCAGTCGCTCGCTCTCTTCCCCCCAGTCGCTCGCTCTCTTCCCCCCAGTCGCTCGCTCTCTTCCCCCCAGTCGCTCGCTCTCTTCCCCCCAGTCGCTCGCTTCCTTCGCCTCAGTCGCTCGCGCTCTCCCCCCAGTCGCTCGCTCTCCCCCCCAGTCGCTCGCTCTCCCCCCCAGTCGCTCGCTCTCTTCCCCCCGTCGCTCGCTCTCTTCCCCCCAGTCGCTCGCTCTCTTCCCCCCCAGTCGCTCGCTCTCTTCCCCCCCCAGTCGCTCGCTCTCTTCCCCCCCAGCCGCTCGCTCTCTTCCCCCCCAGTCGCTCGCTCTCTTCCCCCCCAGCCGCTCGCTCTCTTCCCCCCAGTCGCTCGCTCTCTTCCCCCCAGTCGCTCGCTCTCTTCCCCCCAGTCGCTCGCTCTCTTCCCCCCAGTCGCTCGCTCTCTTCCCCCCAGTCGCTCGCTCTCTTCCCCCCAGTCGCTCGCTCTCTTCCCCCCAGTCGCTCGCTCTCTTCCCCCCAGTCGCTCGCTCTCTGCCCCCCAGTCGCTCGCTCTCTGCCCCCCAGTCGCTCGCTCTCTTCCCCCCCGAGTCGCTCGCTCTCTTCCCCCAGTCGCTCGCTCTCTTCCCCCAGTCGCTCGCTCTCTTCCCCCAGTCGCTCGCTCTCTTCCCCCAGTCGCTCGCTCTCTTCCCCCCAGTGGCTCGCTCTCTGCCCCCCAGTCGCTCGCTCTCTTCCCCCCAGGCGCTCGCTCTCTTCCCCCCAGTCGCTCGCTCTCTTCCCCCCAGTCGCTCGCTCTCTTCCCCCCAGTCGCTCGCTCTCTTCCCCCCAGTCGCTCGCTCTCTTCCCCCCAGTCGCTCGCTCTCTTCCCCCCAGTCGCTCGCTCTCTTCCCCCCAGTCGCTCGCTCTCTTCCCCCCAGTCGCTCGCTCTCTTCCCCCCAGTCGCTCGCTCTCTTCCCCCCAGTCGCTCGCTCTCTTCCCCCCAGTCGCTCGCTCTCTTCCCCCCAGTCGCTCGCTCTCTTCCCCCCAGTCGCTCGCTCTCTTCCCCCCAGTCGCTCGCTCTCTTCCCCCCAGTCGCTCGCTCTCTTCCCCCCAGTCGCTCGCTCTCTTCCCCTCAGTCGCTCGCTCTCTTCCCCCCAGCCGCTCGCTCTCTCCCCCCCATTGCTCGCTCTCTTCCCCCCCATTGCTCGCTCTCTTCCCCCCCAGTCGCTCGCTCTCTTCCCCCCCAGTCGCTCGCTCTCTTCCCCCCCAGTCGCTCGCTCTCTTCCCCCCCAGTCGCTCGCTCTCTTCCCCCCCAGTCGCTCGCTCTCTTCCCCCCCAGTCGCTCGCTCTCTTCCCCCCAGTCCCTCGCTCGCTCTCTTCCCCCCAGACTCTCGCTCGCTCTCTTCCCCCCAGTCGCTCGCTCTCTTCCCCCCAGTCGCTCGCTCTCAGTCATAGAGTCATAGAGTTTTACAGCACAGAAAGAGGCCCTTCGGCCCATCGTGTCTGCGCCGCCCATCCATCCCTGTCCAGTCTAATCCCATTTTCCAGCATTTGGTCCATTGCCTTTTCTGCAATGGCATTTCAAGTGCTCATCCAAATGCTTCTTGAATGTTGTGAGGGTTCCTGCCTCTACCACCCTTTCAGGCATTGAGTTCCACATTCCAACCACCCTCTGGGTGAAAAAGTTCCTCCTCAAATCCCCTCTAAATCTCCTGCCCCTTACCCTGAATCTATGCCCCCTTGCTACTGACCCCCCTACTAAGGGGAAAAGTTCCTCTTTATCTACCCTATATATCCCCCTCATCATTTTGTACACCTCAATCAGGTCCCCCCTCAGCCTTCTTTGCTCCAAGGAAAACAACCCCAGCCTGTCCAGCCTCTCTTCATAGCTGAGGCGCTCCATCCCAGGTAACATCCTGGTGAATCTTCTCTGCACCCTCTCCAAAGCAATCACATCCTTCCTATAGTGAGGCGACCAGAACTGCACACAATACTCCAGCTGTGGCCTCACCAGCGTTTTGTACAGCTCCATCATAACCTCCCTGCTCTTATATTCTATGCCTCGGCTAATGAAGGCAAGTATCCCATATGCCTTTTTAACCACCTTATCTACCTGTTCCGCTGCCTTCAGGGATCTATGTACATGTGCACCAAGGTCCCTCTGACCCTCTGTACTTCCTAGGGTCCTACCACTCATTGTGTATTCCCTTGCCTTATTTGTCCGTCCAAAATGCATCACCTCGCACTTTTCAGGGTTAAATTCCATTTGCCACTTTTCCGCCCATCTGACCAACCCGTTTATATCGTCCTGTAGCCTGAGGCTTTCCTCCTCGCAATTTACCACCCCACCAATTTTCGTGTCATCTGCGAACTTACTGATCATACCTTTTACATTCTCATCCAAATCATTTATGTAGATCACAAACAACAAGGGACCCAGCACCGATCCCTGAGGTACCCCACTGGACACAGGCTTCCAGTCACAAAAGCAACCTTCGACCATCACCCTCTGCCTCCTGCCACTCAGCCAGTTTAGGATCCAACGCGCCAAGGCACCCTGGATCCCATGGGCTCTTACCTTCTTGACCAGTCTCCTATGCGGGACTTTGTCAAAAGCTTTACTGAAGTCCATGTAAACCACATCCACAGCATTTCCCTCATCCACCCCCCTAGTCACCCCCTCGAAAAATTCAATCAGATTTGTCAGACATGATTTACCCTTGACAAAGCCATGCTGACTATCCCCGATTAATCCTTGCCTCTCCAAGTGGAGACTAATTTTGTCCCTCAGAATTTTTTCCAATAATTTCCCTACCACAGATGTTAGGCTCACTGGCCTGTAATTCCCTGGTTTATCCCTGCTACCCTTCTTGAATAATGGTACTACGTTAGCTGTTCTCCAGTCCTCTGGTACATCCCCTGTGGCCAGAGAGGTTCTGAAAATTTGTGTCTGAGCCCCTGCAATCTCCTCCTTTGCCTCCCACAGCAGCCTGGGATACATCTCGTCCGGGCCTGGGGATTTATCCACTTTTTGGCCTGCTAAAACCGCTAGCACCTCCTCCCTCTCGATGCTAATATGTTCAAGTATGTCACAGTCCCCTTGCCCGATTTCTATGTCTGCATCGTCTTTCTCCATAGTGAACACAGATGCAAAAAATTCATTTAAAACCCCGCCTACATCATCTGGCTCTACACACAGATTGCCACTTTGGTCCCTAATGGGCCCTACCCTTTCCCTGGTTATCCTCTTGCCCTTAATATACTTATAAAACATCTTAGGATTTTCCTTTATTTTGCTCGCCAGTGTTATTTCATGGCCCCTCCTCGCCCTCCTAATTTCTTTTTTAAGTATGCCCCTGCACTTTTTATACTCCTCTAGGGCTTCTTCCGTCTTTAGTCTTTGCTTGTTGGTCCCACCCTTGACCTTTACAGGAACATGTTGGCGTTGTACTCTCTCTATTTCCCTTCTGAAAGTCTCCCACTGTTTTGATGTGGATTTTCCTATAAGTAGCTGCTCCCAGTCCACTTTGGCCAGATCCTGCCTTATCATATTAAAATCGGACTTCCCCCAATTTAGAACCCTTATTTCCGGGCCGTCTTTGTCTTTTTCCATGACCACCTTAAATCTCACCGAATTATGGTCACTGTCGCCAAAATGCTCTCCTACTGACACTTCCACCACTTGCCCGGCTACATTCCCCAGAATTAGGTCCAGTACCGCCCCCTCTCTTGTAGGACTTTCTACATGTTGGCTCAAAAAGCTCTCCTGGATGCACTTTAAGAATTCTGCACCCTCTAAGCCTATTTATATTGGGGAAGTTGAAATCCCCCACTATTATTACCCTATTATTTTCGCACTTTTCTGAAATTTGCCTACATACCTGTTCCTCGATCTCCCCCTGACTGTTTGGGGGCCTATAGTACACTCCCAGCAAAGTGCTTGCCCCCTTTTTGTTTTTAAGTTCTACCCATATGGCCTCATTAGAGGAACCCGCTAATATATCATCCCTCCTTACAGCAGTAATTGCCTCCTTAATTAATATTGCAACACCCCCTCCCCTTTTACACCCCCCTCTGTCTCGCCTGAAGATTCTATACCCCGGAATATTGAGCTGCCACTCCTGACCCTCCCTCAACCATGTCTCCGTGATAGCAACATTATCGTACTCCCATGTGTTCAACAACAACTTCAGTTCATCCACCTTATTTGCAAGACTCCTTGCATTAAAATAAATGCCTTCCAGCCCTGCCATATTCTCTTTTGCCTTCACATATTTGCTCTGCCTTCCCAGCTGACTTGTTTTTCCCTCTGTATTTGGCTGTAAATCACCCCCTACTATAGCTCCACTCTGTACCCCATCCCCCTGCCAATTTAGTTTAAACCCCCCCCAGCAGTGCTAGCAAACCTCCCCGCAAGGATATTGGTTCCCCTCTGGTTCAGGTGTAAACCGTCCGACTTGTACAAGTCCCACCTTTCCCAGAAGCAGACCCAGTGATCCAGGAAACTAAAGCCCTCCCCCCTGCACCATCCCTTTAGCCACGCATTCATCTGTTCTATCTTCCTATTCCTATACTCACTAGCACGTGGCACCGGGAGTAATCCAGAGATTACAACCCTTGAGGTCCTGCTCTTTAATCCTTCACCTAGCTCCCTAAATTCTTGCTGCAGGACCTCATCCCTCTTTTTACCTATGTCGTTGGTACCAATGTGGACCACGACCACTGGCTGTTCACCCTCCCCCTCCAGAATGCCCTGCAGCCGCTCAGTGACATCCTTGACCCTGGCACCAGGGAGGCAACAAACCATCCTGGATTCACGTCTACGGCCACAGAAACGCCTATCTGTTCCCCTTACTATAGAATCCCCTACCACTATTTCTCTCCCACTCTATTTCCCCCCTTCCTGGGCAGCAGGAGCACCCCCAGTGCCAGGAAGTTGGCTGCTGCTGCCTTCCCCTGGTGAGTCATCCCCCTCAACAGTATCCAACTTGTTATACCTGTTTGAAAGGGGGATGTCCGCAGGGGTTCCCTGCACTACCTGCCTGCCTTTGCTGCTCCGCCTGATGGTCACCCCCTGTGCTGCCCTACCCTGAGGCGTGAACAACTCGCTAAACGTGCTATCCACGAGCCTCTCAGCATCGTGCATGCTCCAAAATTCATCCACCCGCAGCTCGAGCGCCGCAATGCGGTCTACAAGTAGCTGCAGCTGGATGCATTTCCCGCACACATGGTCGTCAGGGACACTGGCAGCATCCCTGACTTCCTACATGGAGCAAGAGGAGCAGAACACGGGAGCAAGAGGAGCAGAACACGGGTCTGAACTCTCCTGCCATGACTTACTCCTTTAATTAATTTTAAAATGTATTCAATACTCCAGTTACAGGTATACTCTAGGGTGCTTTATTTACCAACTATCCCCACCACACCACAGAAATTGAACACCACAGAATTCAAGCTTGTATTGAAAAAAGAGAAATACTCACCAACCAATCACCTACCTGCTCCCTGGTGACTTCACACACTGATTACTTTTTACCTCTCTCCCCGCTGCTGAGTTGGTAAGCCTCGCTGGTGCCTCCGGTTTTTATACCGGGCTCCTCACCACGCTGCTCCCTGCTCCGAGTGCTCTGGCCTCGCTGGTGCCTCCGGTTTTTATACCGGGCTCCTCACCACGCTGCTCCCTGCTCCGCGTGCTCTGGCCTCGCTGGTGCCTCCGGTTTTTATACCGGGCTCCTCACCACGCTGCTCCCTGCTCCGAGTGCTCTGGCCTCGCTGGTGCCTCCGGTTTTTATACCGGGCTCCTCACCACGCTGCTCCCTGCTCCGAGTGCTCTGGCCTCGCTGGTGCCTCCGGTTTTTATACCGGGCTCCTCACCACGCTGCTCCCTGCTCCGAGTGCTCTGGCCTCGCTGGTGCCTCCAGTTTTTATACCGGGCTCCTCACCACGCTGCTCCCTGCTCCGAGTGCTCTGGCCTCGCTGGTGTCTCCGGTTTTTATACCGGGCTTCTCACCACGCTGCTCCCTGCTCCGAGTGCTCTGGCCTCGCTGGTGCCTCCGGTTTTTATACCGGGCTCCTCACCACGCTGCTCCCTGCTCTGAGTGCTCTGGCCTCGCTGGTGCCTCCGGTTTTTATACCGGGCTCCTCACCACGCTGCTCCCTGCTCCGAGTGCTCTGGCCTCGCTGGTGCCTCCGGTTTCTTCCCCCCAGTCGCTCGCTCCCTTCCCCCCCAGTCGCTCTCTCTCTTCCCCCCAGTCGCTCTCTCTCTTCCCCCCAGTCGCTCGCTCTCTTCCCCCCAGTCGCTCGCTCTCTGCCCCCCAGTCGCTCGCTCTCTGCCCCCCAGTCGCTCCCTCTCTGACCCCCAGTCGCTCGCTCTCTGACCCCCAGTCGCTCGCTCTCTGACCCCCAGTCGCTCGCTCTCTGACCCCCAGTCTCTCGCTCTCTGACCCCCAGTCGCTCGCTCTCTGACCCCCAGTCGCTCGCTCTCTGACCCCCCAGTCGCTCGCTCTCTGACCCCCAGTCGCTCGCTCTCTGACCCCCAGTCGCTCGCTCTCTGACCCCCAGTCGCTCGCTCTCTGACCCCCAGTCGCTCGCTCTCTGACCCTCAGTCGCTCGCTCTCTGACCCCCAGTCGCTCGCTCTCTTCCCCCCAGTGGCTCTCTCTCTTCCCCCCAGTCGCTCGCTCTCTGCCCCCCAGTCGCTCGCTCTCTTGCCCCCAGTCGCTCGCTCTCTTCCCCCCAGTCGCTCGCTCTCTTCCCCCCAGTCGCTCTCTCTCTTCCCCCAGTCACTCTCTCTCTTCCCCCAGTGGCTCTCTCTCTTCCCCCCCCAGTCGCTCGCTCTCTTCCCCCCCCAGTCGCTCGCTCTCTTCCCCCAGTCGCTCGCTCTCTTCCCTCCAGTCGCTCGCTCTCTTCCCCCGAGTCGTCGCTCTCTTCCCCCCAGTCGCTCGCTCTCTTCCCCCCAGTCGCTCGCTCTCTTCCCCCCAGTCGCTCGCTCTCTTCCCCCGTCGCTCGTTCTCTTCCCCCCAGTCGCTCGCTCTCTTGCCCCCCAGTCGCTCTCTCTCTTCCCCCAGTGGCTCTCTCTCTTCCCCCCAGTCGCTCGCTCTCTTCCCCCCAGTCGCTCGCTCTCTGCCCCCCAGTCGCTCGCTCTCTTCCCCGCAGTCGCTCGGTCTCTTCCCACCAATCGCTCGCTCTCTTCCCCCCAGTCGCTCTCTCTCTTCCTCCCTCAGTCGCTCGCTCTCTTCCCCCCCCAGTCGCTCGCTCTCTTCCCCCCAGTCGCTCGCTCTCTTCCCTCCAGTCGCTCGCTTCCTTCGCCTCAGTCGCTCGCGCTCTCCCCCCAGTCGCTCGCTCTCCCCCCCAGTCGCTCGCTCTCCCCCCCAGTCGCTCGCTCTCTTCCCCCCGTCGCTCGCTCTCTTCCCCCCAGTCGCTCGCTCTCTTCCCCCCCAGTCGCTCGCTCTCTTCCCCCCCCAGTCGCTCGCTCTCTTCCCCCCCAGCCGCTCGCTCTCTTCCCCCCCAGTCGCTCGCTCTCTTCCCCCCCAGCCGCTCGCTCTCTTCCCCCCCAGCCGCTCGCTCTCTTCCCCCCAGTCGCTCGCTCGCTCTCTTCCCCCCAGTCGCTCGCTCTCATCCCCCCAGTCGCTCGCTCTCATCCCCCCAGTCGCTCGCTCTCATCCCCCCAGTCGCTCGCTCTCATCCCCCCAGTCGCTCGCTCTCTTCCCCCCAGTCGCTCGCTCTCTTCCCCCCCAGTCGCTCGCTCTCTTCCCCCCGTCGCTCGCTCTCTTCCCCCCAGTCGATCTCTCTCTTCCCCCCAGTCGATCTCTCTCTTCCCCCCCAGTCGCTCGCTCTCTTCCCCCCGTCGCTCGCTCTCTTCCCCCCAGTCGATCTCTCTCTTCCCCCCAGTCGATGTCTCTCTTCCCCCGCAGTCGCTCGCTCTCTTACCCCCAGTCGCCCGCTCTCTTCCCCCCAGTCGCCCGCTCTCTTACCCCCAGTCGCCCGCTCTCTTACCCCCCAGTCGCTCGCTCTCTTCCCCCCAGTCGCTCGCTCTCTTCCCCCCAGTCGCTCGCTCTCTTCCCCCCAGTCGCTCGCTCTCTTCCCCCCAGTCGCTCGCTCTCTTCCCCCCAGTCGCTCGCTCTCTTCCCCCCAGTCGCTCGCTCTCTTCCCCCCAGTCGCTCGCTCTCTTCCCCCCAGTCGCTCGCTCTCTGCCCCCCAGTCGCTCGCTCTCTGCCCCCCAGTCGCTCGCTCTCTTCCCCCCCGAGTCGCTCGCTCTCTTCCCCCAGTCGCTCGCTCTCTTCCCCCAGTCGCTCGCTCTCTTCCCCCAGTCGCTCGCTCTCTTCCCCCAGTCGCTCGCTCTCTTCCCCCCAGTGGCTCGCTCTCTGCCCCCCAGTCGCTCGCTCTCTTCCCCCCAGTCGCTCGCTCTCTTCCCCCCAGTCGCTCGCTCTCTTCCCCCCAGTCGCTCGCTCTCTTCCCCCCAGTCGCTCGCTCTCTTCCCCCCAGTCGCTCGCTCTCTTCCCCCCAGTCGCTCGCTCTCTTCCCCCCAGTCGCTCGCTCTCTTCCCCCCAGTCGCTCGCTCTCTTCCCCCCAGTCGCTCGCTCTCTTCCCCCCAGTCGCTCGCTCTCTTCCCCCCAGTCGCTCGCTCTCTTCCCCCCAGTCGCTCGCTCTCTTCCCCCCAGTCGCTCGCTCTCTTCCCCCCAGTCGCTCGCTCTCTTCCCCTCAGTCGCTCGCTCTCTTCCCCCCAGCCGCTCGCTCTCTCCCCCCCATTGCTCGCTCTCTTCCCCCCCATTGCTCGCTCTCTTCCCCCCCAGTCGCTCGCTCTCTTCCCCCCCAGTCGCTCGCTCTCTTCCCCCCCAGTCGCTCGCTCTCTTCCCCCCCAGTCGCTCGCTCTCTTCCCCCCCAGTCGCTCGCTCTCTTCCCCCCCAGTCGCTCGCTCTCTTCCCCCCCAGTCGCTCGCTCTCTTCCCCCCAGTCCCTCGCTCGCTCTCTTCCCCCCAGACTCTCGCTCGCTCTCTTCCCCCCAGTCGCTCGCTCTCTTCCCCCCAGTCGCTCGCTCTCAGTCATAGAGTCATAGAGTTTTACAGCACAGAAAGAGGCCCTTCGGCCCATCGTGTCTGCGCCGCCCATCCATCCCTGTCCAGTCTAATCCCATTTTCCAGCATTTGGTCCATTGCCTTTTCTGCAATGGCATTTCAAGTGCTCATCCAAATGCTTCTTGAATGTTGTGAGGGTTCCTGCCTCTACCACCCTTTCAGGCATTGAGTTCCACATTCCAACCACCCTCTGGGTGAAAAAGTTCCTCCTCAAATCCCCTCTAAATCTCCTGCCCCTTACCCTGAATCTATGCCCCCTTGCTACTGACCCCCCTACTAAGGGGAAAAGTTCCTCTTTATCTACCCTATATATCCCCCTCATCATTTTGTACACCTCAATCAGGTCCCCCCTCAGCCTTCTTTGCTCCAAGGAAAACAACCCCAGCCTGTCCAGCCTCTCTTCATAGCTGAGGCGCTCCATCCCAGGTAACATCCTGGTGAATCTTCTCTGCACCCTCTCCAAAGCAATCACATCCTTCCTATAGTGAGGCGACCAGAACTGCACACAATACTCCAGCTGTGGCCTCACCAGCGTTTTGTACAGCTCCATCATAACCTCCCTGCTCTTATATTCTATGCCTCGGCTAATGAAGGCAAGTATCCCATATGCCTTTTTAACCACCTTATCTACCTGTTCCGCTGCCTTCAGGGATCTATGTACATGTGCACCAAGGTCCCTCTGACCCTCTGTACTTCCTAGGGTCCTACCACTCATTGTGTATTCCCTTGCCTTATTTGTCCGTCCAAAATGCATCACCTCGCACTTTTCAGGGTTAAATTCCATTTGCCACTTTTCCGCCCATCTGACCAACCCGTTTATATCGTCCTGTAGCCTGAGGCTTTCCTCCTCGCAATTTACCACCCCACCAATTTTCGTGTCATCTGCGAACTTACTGATCATACCTTTTACATTCTCATCCAAATCATTTATGTAGATCACAAACAACAAGGGACCCAGCACCGATCCCTGAGGTACCCCACTGGACACAGGCTTCCAGTCACAAAAGCAACCTTCGACCATCACCCTCTGCCTCCTGCCACTCAGCCAGTTTAGGATCCAACGCGCCAAGGCACCCTGGATCCCATGGGCTCTTACCTTCTTGACCAGTCTCCTATGCGGGACTTTGTCAAAAGCTTTACTGAAGTCCATGTAAACCACATCCACAGCATTTCCCTCATCCACCCCCCTAGTCACCCCCTCGAAAAATTCAATCAGATTTGTCAGACATGATTTACCCTTGACAAAGCCATGCTGACTATCCCCGATTAATCCTTGCCTCTCCAAGTGGAGACTAATTTTGTCCCTCAGAATTTTTTCCAATAATTTCCCTACCACAGATGTTAGGCTCACTGGCCTGTAATTCCCTGGTTTATCCCTGCTACCCTTCTTGAATAATGGTACTACGTTAGCTGTTCTCCAGTCCTCTGGTACATCCCCTGTGGCCAGAGAGGTTCTGAAAATTTGTGTCTGAGCCCCTGCAATCTCCTCCTTTGCCTCCCACAGCAGCCTGGGATACATCTCGTCCGGGCCTGGGGATTTATCCACTTTTTGGCCTGCTAAAACCGCTAGCACCTCCTCCCTCTCGATGCTAATATGTTCAAGTATGTCACAGTCCCCTTGCCCGATTTCTATGTCTGCATCGTCTTTCTCCATAGTGAACACAGATGCAAAAAATTCATTTAAAACCCCGCCTACATCATCTGGCTCTACACACAGATTGCCACTTTGGTCCCTAATGGGCCCTACCCTTTCCCTGGTTATCCTCTTGCCCTTAATATACTTATAAAACATCTTAGGATTTTCCTTTATTTTGCTCGCCAGTGTTATTTCATGGCCCCTCCTCGCCCTCCTAATTTCTTTTTTAAGTATGCCCCTGCACTTTTTATACTCCTCTAGGGCTTCTTCCGTCTTTAGTCTTTGCTTGTTGGTCCCACCCTTGACCTTTACAGGAACATGTTGGCGTTGTACTCTCTCTATTTCCCTTCTGAAAGTCTCCCACTGTTTTGATGTGGATTTTCCTATAAGTAGCTGCTCCCAGTCCACTTTGGCCAGATCCTGCCTTATCATATTAAAATCGGACTTCCCCCAATTTAGAACCCTTATTTCCGGGCCGTCTTTGTCTTTTTCCATGACCACCTTAAATCTCACCGAATTATGGTCACTGTCGCCAAAATGCTCTCCTACTGACACTTCCACCACTTGCCCGGCTACATTCCCCAGAATTAGGTCCAGTACCGCCCCCTCTCTTGTAGGACTTTCTACATGTTGGCTCAAAAAGCTCTCCTGGATGCACTTTAAGAATTCTGCACCCTCTAAGCCTATTTATATTGGGGAAGTTGAAATCCCCCACTATTATTACCCTATTATTTTCGCACTTTTCTGAAATTTGCCTACATACCTGTTCCTCGATCTCCCCCTGACTGTTTGGGGGCCTATAGTACACTCCCAGCAAAGTGCTTGCCCCCTTTTTGTTTTTAAGTTCTACCCATATGGCCTCATTAGAGGAACCCGCTAATATATCATCCCTCCTTACAGCAGTAATTGCCTCCTTAATTAATATTGCAACACCCCCTCCCCTTTTACACCCCCCTCTGTCTCGCCTGAAGATTCTATACCCCGGAATATTGAGCTGCCACTCCTGACCCTCCCTCAACCATGTCTCCGTGATAGCAACATTATCGTACTCCCATGTGTTCAACAACAACTTCAGTTCATCCACCTTATTTGCAAGACTCCTTGCATTAAAATAAATGCCTTCCAGCCCTGCCATATTCTCTTTTGCCTTCACATATTTGCTCTGCCTTCCCAGCTGACTTGTTTTTCCCTCTGTATTTGGCTGTAAATCACCCCCTACTATAGCTCCACTCTGTACCCCATCCCCCTGCCAATTTAGTTTAAACCCCCCCCAGCAGTGCTAGCAAACCTCCCCGCAAG
This sequence comes from Somniosus microcephalus, assembly GCF_052327205.1. NCBI lineage: Eukaryota > Metazoa > Chordata > Chondrichthyes > Squaliformes > Somniosidae > Somniosus > Somniosus microcephalus. The sequence goes on from NC_140992.1 coordinate 122,569,860, forward strand.
GATATTGGTTCCCCTCTGGTTCAGGTGTAAACCGTCCGACTTGTACAAGTCCCACCTTTCCCAGAAGCAGACCCAGTGATCCAGGAAACTAAAGCCCTCCCCCCTGCACCATCCCTTTAGCCACGCATTCATCTGTTCTATCTTCCTATTCCTATACTCACTAGCACGTGGCACCGGGAGTAATCCAGAGATTACAACCCTTGAGGTCCTGCTCTTTAATCCTTCACCTAGCTCCCTAAATTCTTGCTGCAGGACCTCATCCCTCTTTTTACCTATGTCGTTGGTACCAATGTGGACCACGACCACTGGCTGTTCACCCTCCCCCTCCAGAATGCCCTGCAGCCGCTCAGTGACATCCTTGACCCTGGCACCAGGGAGGCAACAAACCATCCTGGATTCACGTCTACGGCCACAGAAACGCCTATCTGTTCCCCTTACTATAGAATCCCCTACCACTATTTCTCTCCCACTCTATTTCCCCCCTTCCTGGGCAGCAGGAGCACCCCCAGTGCCAGGAAGTTGGCTGCTGCTGCCTTCCCCTGGTGAGTCATCCCCCTCAACAGTATCCAACTTGTTATACCTGTTTGAAAGGGGGATGTCCGCAGGGGTTCCCTGCACTACCTGCCTGCCTTTGCTGCTCCGCCTGATGGTCACCCCCTGTGCTGCCCTACCCTGAGGCGGTGAACAACTCGCTAAACGTGCTATCCACGAGCCTCTCAGCATCGCGCATGCTCCAAAATTCATCCACCCGCAGCTCGAGCGCCGCAATGCGGTCTACAAGTAGCTGCAGCTGGATGCATTTCCCGCACACATGGTCGTCAGGGACACTGGCAGCATCCCTGACTTCCTACATGGAGCAAGAGGAGCAGAACACGGGTCTGAACTCTCCTGCCATGACTTACTCCTTTAATTAATTTTAAAATGTATTCAATACTCCAGTTACAGGTATACTCTAGGGTGCTTTATTTACCAACTATCCCCACCACACCACAGAAATTGAACACCACAGAATTCAAGCTTGTATTGAAAAAAGAGAAATACTCACCAACCAATCACCTACCTGCTCCCTGGTGACTTCACACACTGATTACTTTTTACCTCTCTCCCCGCTGCTGAGTTGGTAAGCCTCGCTGGTGCCTCCGGTTTTTATACCGGGCTCCTCACCACGCTGCTCCCTGCTCCGAGTGCTCTGGCCTCGCTGGTGCCTCCGGTTTTTATACCGGGCTCCTCACCACGCTGCTCCCTGCTCCGCGTGCTCTGGCCTCGCTGGTGCCTCCGGTTTTTATACCGGGCTCCTCACCACGCTGCTCCCTGCTCCGAGTGCTCTGGCCTCGCTGGTGCCTCCGGTTTTTATACCGGGCTCCTCACCACGCTGCTCCCTGCTCCGAGTGCTCTGGCCTCGCTGGTGCCTCCGTTTTTATACCGGGCTCCTCACCACGCTGCTCCCTGCTCCGAGTGCTCTGGCCTCGCTGGTGTCTCCGGTTTTTATACCGGGCTTCTCACCACGCTGCTCCCTGCTCCGAGTGCTCTGGCCTCGCTGGTGCCTCCGGTTTTTATACCGGGCTCCTCACCACGCTGCTCCCTGCTCTGAGTGCTCTGGCCTCGCTGGTGCCTCCGGTTTTTATACCGGGCTCCTCACCACGCTGCTCCCTGCTCCGAGTGCTCTGGCCTCGCTGGTGCCTCCGGTTTCTTCCCCCCAGTCGCTCGCTCCCTTCCCCCCCAGTCGCTCTCTCTCTTCCCCCCAGTCGCTCTCTCTCTTCCCCCCAGTCGCTCGCTCTCTTCCCCCCAGTCGCTCGCTCTCTGCCCCCCAGTCGCTCGCTCTCTGCCCCCCAGTCGCTCCCTCTCTGACCCCCAGTCGCTCGCTCTCTGACCCCCAGTCGCTCGCTCTCTGACCCCCAGTCGCTCGCTCTCTGACCCCCAGTCTCTCGCTCTCTGACCCCCAGTCGCTCGCTCTCTGACCCCAGTCGCTCGCTCTCTGACCCCCAGTCGCTCGCTCTCTGACCCCCAGTCGCTCGCTCTCTGACCCCCAGTCGCTCGCTCTCTGACCCCCAGTCGCTCGCTCTCTGACCCCCAGTCGCTCGCTCTCTGACCCTCAGTCGCTCGCTCTCTGACCCCCAGTCGCTCGCTCTCTTCCCCCCAGTCGCTCGCTCTCTTCCCCCCAGTGGCTCTCTCTCTTCCCCCCAGTCGCTCGCTCTCTGCCCCCCAGTCGCTCGCTCTCTTGCCCCCAGTCGCTCGCTCTCTTCCCCCAGTCGCTCGCTCTCTTCCCCCCAGTCGCTCTCTCTCTTCCCCAGTCGCTCTCTCTCTTCCCCCAGTGGCTCTCTCTCTTCCCCCCCCAGTCGCTCGCTCTCTTCCCCCCCCAGTCGCTCGCTCTCTTCCCCCCAGTCGCTCGCTCTCTTCCCTCCAGTCGCTCGCTCTCTTCCCCCGAGTCGTCGCTCTCTTCCCCCCAGTCGCTCGCTCTCTTCCCCCCAGTCGCTCGCTCTCTTCCCCCCAGTCGCTCGCTCTCTTCCCCCGTCGCTCGTTCTCTTCCCCCCAGTCGCTCGCTCTCTTGCCCCCCAGTCGCTCTCTCTCTTCCCCCAGTGGCTCTCTCTCTTCCCCCCAGTCGCTCGCTCTCTTCCCCCCAGTCGCTCGCTCTCTGCCCCCCAGTCGCTCGCTCTCTTCCCCGCAGTCGCTCGGTCTCTTCCCACCAATCGCTCGCTCTCTTCCCCCCAGTCGCTCTCTCTCTTCCTCCCTCAGTCGCTCGCTCTCTTCCCCCCCCAGTCGCTCGCTCTCTTCCCCCCAGTCGCTCGCTCTCTTCCCTCCAGTCGCTCGCTCTCTTCCCCCGAGTCGTCGCTCTCTTCCCCCCAGTCGCTCGCTCTCTTCCCCCCAGTCGCTCGCTCTCTTCCCCCCAGTCGCTCACTCTCTTCCCCCAGTCGCTCGCTCTCTTCCCCCAGTCGCTCGCTCTCTTCCCCCCCAGTCGCTCTCTCTCTTCCCCCAGTGGCTCTCTCTCTTCCCCCCAGTCGCTCGCTCTCTTCCCCCCAGTCGCTCGCTCTCTTCCCCCCAGTCGCTCGCTCTCTTCCCCCCAGTCGCTCGCTCTCTTCCCCCCCAGTCGCTCTCTCTCTTCCCCAGTGGCTCTCTCTCTTCCCCCCAGTCGCTCGCTCTCTTCCCCCCAGTCGCTCGCTCTCTTCCCCCCAGTCGCTCGCTCTCTTCCCCCCAGTCGCTCGCTCTCTTCCCCCAGTCGCTCGCTCTCTTCCCCCCAGTCGCTCGCTCGCTCTCTTCCCCCCATTCGCTCCCTCTCTTCCCCCTAGTCGCTCGCTCTCTTCCCCCCAGACGTCGATCTCTTCCCCCCAGTCGCTCGCTCTCTTCCCCGCAGCTCGCTCGCTCTCTTCCCCCCAGTCGCTCGCTCTCTTCAACCCAGTCGCTCGCTCTCGTCCCCCCAGTCGCTCGCTCTCTTCCCCCCCAGTCGCTCCCTCTTTTCCCACCAGTCACTCGCTCTCTTCCCCCCAGTCGCTCGCTCTCTTCCCGCAGTCGCTCGCTCTCTTCCCGCAGTCGCTCGCTCTCTTCCCGCAGTCGCTCGCTCTCTTCCGCAGTCGCTCGCTCTCTTCCCGCAATCGCTCGCTCTCTTCCCCCCCAGTCGCTCGCTCTCTTCCCCCCAGTCGCTCGCTCTCTTCCCCCAGTCGCTCGCTCTCTTCCCCCCAGTCGCTCGCTCTCTTCCCCCAGTCGCTCGCTCTCTTCCCCCCAGTCGCTCGCTCTCTTCCCCCAGTCGCTCGCTCTCTTCCCCCCAGTCGCTCGCCCTCTCCCCCTTCCCAGTCGATCGCCCTCTCCCCAGTCGCTCCCTGCCCCCAGTCGCTCGCCCTCTTGCCCCAGTCGCTCGCCCCCTTGCCCCAGTCGCTCGCTCCCTTGCCCCCAGTCGCTCGCTCTCTTGCCCCCAGTCGCTCGCCCTCTTGCCCCCAGTCGCTCGCTCTCTTCCCCCCAGTCGCTCGCTCTCTTCCCCCCAGTCGCTCGCTCTCTTCCCCCCAGTCGCTCGCTCTCTGCCCCCCAGTCGCTCGCTCTCTGCCCCCAGTCGCTCGTTCTCTGCCCCCCAGTCGCTCGCTCTCTGCCCCGCAGTCGCTCGCTCTCTTTCCCCCAGTCGCTCGCTCTCTTCCCCCCAGTCGCTCGCTCTCTTCCCCCCAGTCGCTCGCTCTCTTCCCCCCAGTCGCTCGCTCTCTTCCCCCCAGTCGCTCGCTCTCCTCCCCCAGTCGCTCGCTCTCCTCCCCCCAGTCGCTCGCTCTCTTCCCCCCAGTCGCTCGCTCGCTCTCTTCCCCCCAGTCGCTCGCTCGCTCTCTTCCCCCCAGTCGCTCGCACTCTTCCCCCCAGTCGCTCGCTCTCTTCCCCCCAGACTCTCGCTCGCTCTCTTCCCCCCAGTCGTTCGCTCTCTTCCCCCCAGTCGCTCGCTCTCTTCCCCCCAGTCGCTCGCTCTCTTCCCCCCAGTCGCTCGCTTTCTTCCCCCCAGTCGCTCGCTCTCTTCCCCCCAGTCGCTCGCTCTCTTCCCCCAGTCGCTCGCTCTCTTCCCCCCAGTCGCTCGCTCTCTTCCCCCCAGTCGCTCGCTCTCTTCCCCCAGTCGCTCGCTCTCTTCCCCCCAGTCGCTCGCTCTCTTCCCCCAGTCGCTCGCTCTCTTGCCCCCAGTCGCTCGCTCTCTTCCCCCAGTCGCTCGCTCTCTTCCCCCCAGTCGCTCGCTCTCTTCCCCCCAGTCGCTCGCTCTCTTCCCCCCAGTCGCTCGCTCTCTTCCCCCCAGTCGCTCGCTCTCTTCCCCCCAGTCGCTCGCTCTCTTCCCCCCAGTCGCTCGCTCTCTTCCCCCAGTCGCTCGCTCTCTTCCCCCCCAGTCGCTCGCTCTCTTCCCCAGTCGCTCGCTCTCTTCCCCCAGTCGCTCGCTCGCTTCCCCCAGTCGCTCGCTCTCTGCCCCCCAGTCGCTCGCTCTCTGCCCCCCAGTCGCTCGCTCTCTGCCCCCCAGTCGCTCGCTCTCTGCCCCCCAGTCGCTCGCTCTCTGCCCCCCAGTTGCTCGCTCTCTTGCCCCCTGAATCTCGCTCGCTCTCTTCACCCCAGACTCTCGCTCGCTCTCTTCCCCCCCATTCGCTCGCTCTCTTCCCCTCAGACTCCCGCTCGCTCTCTTCCCCCCAGTCGCTCGCTCTCTTCCCCCAGTCGCTCGCTCTCTTCCCCCCAGTCGCTCGCTCTCTTCCCCCCAGTCGATCTCTCTCTTCCCCCAGTCCATCTCTCTCTTCCCCCAGTCGATCTCTCTCTTCCCCCAGTCGATCTCTCTCTTCCCCCAGTCGATCTCTCTCTTCCCCCCAGTCGTTTGCTCTCTTCCCCCCAGTTGCTCGCTCTCTTCCCCCCAGAATCTCGCTCGCTCTCTTCCCCCCAGAATCTCGCTCGCTCTCTTCCCCCCAGTGGCTCGCTCTCTTCCCCCCAGTCGCTCTCTCTCTTCCCCCCAGTCGCTCGCTCTCTTCCCCCCAGTCGCTCGCTCTCTGCCCCCCAGTCGCTCGCTCTCTGCCCCCCAGTCGCTCCCTCTCTGACCCCCAGTCGCTCGCTCTCTGACCCCCAGTCGCTCGCTCTCTGACCCCCAGTCGCTCGCTCTCTGACCCCCAGTCTCTCGCTCTCTGACCCCAGTCGCTCGCTCTCTGACCCCCAGTCGCTCGCTCTCTGACCCCCCAGTCGCTCGCTCTCTGACCCCCAGTCGCTCGCTCTCTGACCCCAGTCGCTCGCTCTCTGACCCCCAGTCGCTCGCTCTCTGACCCTCAGTCGCTCGCTCTCTTCCCCCCAGTCGCTCGCTCTCATCCCCCCAGTCGCTCGCTCTCTTCCCCCCAGTCGCTCGCTCTCTTCCCCCCAGTGGCTCTCTCTCTTCCCCCCAGTCGCTCGCTCTCTGCCCCCCAGTCGCTCGCTCTCTTGCCCCCAGTCGCTCGCTCTCTTCCCCCAGTCGCTCGCTCTCTTCCCCCCAGTCGCTCTCTCTCTTCCCCCAGTCGCTCTCTCTCTTCCCCCAGTGGCTCTCTCTCTTCCCCCCCCAGTCGCTCGCTCTCTTCCCCCCCCAGTCGCTCGCTCTCTTCCCCCCCAGTCGCTCGCTCTCTTCCCTCCAGTCGCTCGCTCTCTTCCCCCGAGTCGTCGCTCTCTTCCCCCCAGTCGCTCGCTCTCTTCCCCCCAGTCGCTCGCTCTCTTCCCCCCAGTCGCTCGCTCTCTTCCCCGTCGCTCGTTCTCTTCCCCCAGTCGCTCGCTCTCTTCCCCCCAGTCGCTCTCTCTCTTCCCCCAGTGGCTCTCTCTCTTCCCCCAGTCGCTCGCTCTCTTCCCCCAGTCGCTCGCTCTCTTCCCCCAGTCGCTCTCTCTCTTCCCCCAGTCGCTCTCTCTCTTCCCCAGTGGCTCTCTCTTCCC